>NW_025787617.1:0-12650 GCF_021130785.1 Homalodisca vitripennis
AAATAAAAAGGAAAGGGGGGACAGGAATGGGCCCTTTCTTTTATTTTTGGGTTCATGCGAGATGAAACTTCTTAAAACCATATTGTGACTCCGCTTTGGGTTTATTACAAATATCCGATCCGTTTGATACTTTTGGTTTTTTTCTTTATCATTTTTTAGAATTGGCAACCAAAGCGGCCTAACTCGACTGATGGTTGACTGATTGGTTGGTCTGCCAATTTAATGTATGTTGCCTCAATTAATTTCCTTTTGAAGAAATGTGGTTCCCAAATGTATTATGTGGCCTTCATCCCAATTCAATGTTGGTCTTCGGACAACAATGGTGTGCAATTTTTGACTTTTCTGTGAAACCCTTTCTCGTGTTTTCTTGTGTTCTTTTATCCTTACGTTTAGTGGTCTTTTTGTTCGCCTATGTATTCCCTATTGCAGCTACTTTTATACTGTAAACACAGTTTTTGGAATCCTGTGTGCCATTTTTTGTTTTTTTTTTTACGAGACTTTGTCTAAGAGTGTTGTGTGTTTTAAACGCGGTTCTAATGTTGTACTTTCTACCTACTCTTCAAATTTTTCCCTCCGATAATCCCGGCACAAAAGGGATTGACATAAACGTAAATTTATATAAATTTTGTTTTTCTGACTCAGGAATGATTTTCTGGTTCGTTTGCACTTATTAATTACTAATTGAGGGTATCCATTGCTTCTGAGATCCGATTCAATTTTTTCTTAAATTCTTCTTTTATTCCATCTTTATCTAAAGCAAAAGCTCTTTGCTCTATAAAAAAAACGAGTAGGCTACTCCTTTTGACAGATTTTTGATGGTTGGATTGATAATTTAAATATTTTCCTGTGTGTGTTATCTTTCGAAAAACGGTTGCCTTAAGGACATCCCTATCTCTTAATACACACACATCCAAAAAGGGAAACCCCTTGTTTTGGACTTCCACTTCAATTGTGAGGCGGATGGAAGGAGAAATACTATTAATGTGATTAAAAAAATTATTTAATTCAATGCCCTCCATGAGAAAAAATAACAAAGGGTATCATCACATCCTCCACCAAATCTTCGGTTTGAACTGAGCTGAACCAAAGCTTTTCGCTCGAATTCCTTCCAAAAGATATTGGCGAAAATAGGAGACAGTGGAGAACCATTGCCACCCCCCTCATCTTGACGGTAAATTTTACCCTCTAACTCAAAATGATTGGGCATTGAGTGCATAGTTCTAACAGTCCAAATTTTACTGGCACGGGAAGTTTAGTTCTATCCTTTAATGTTTGGTCTTTTTTGAGACGTGATTTAATAATTCCGAGAGTTTCGGGGAGGGTTTGCATTTGTAAATAGACTTTCGACATTAAAACTTACCATTTGTCGTTTCAGTCAACTTTTGGGATTTTGACCTCTCTACGAAATCCTGGAATTTTTGATGAAAGAGTCAGTTTTTCCTACCAATGGCGTTAAGATGTCCAGGAGGACTTTTACAATTCCCTGCAAGGGAATAAAGAGAACTAAATGATGGGCCGGGAGGAGGGATGGTAGGTTTGTGGATTTGGGAAGGCCATACATATGGGGGATTTTTGAATGGTGAGGAGTTAATTTAGATCTAAATTTATCTGAAAAAATTCTTTATGTTTTCTTAAGGTGTTTGCTACTTTGCGTTCAAATGAATCAGTCGGGTCTTTATTTAAAACTGTAAAATTTGCCAGTATTTAAAGTTTCCGTAATCTTTTCTTTATACGCTACTGAGTCAAGTACCACAGTAGCGTTGCCTTTGTCGCAGGTAAGATTTTGACCGTGTCGTCTTTTCCCAAAGGATCGACCTGGCCTTTATCTCCTCTATTGTAAAATTTGGTTTTGTGGGAGAAATTTTTCTGAGTAAAAGACTGGCCTCACAACGAAACCGGTCACCCTGTTCCTCAGGTAACTGTGAAACAGCCGACTCGAGTCCAGTTACGAAATCCAGTGCCTTTACCGATTTTTGTGCCCCAGAAAAGTTTAAACCCTTGGATAAGACTGATATTTCCGCTTCATTCAGGATTTTTTTAAGAGAGGTTTGATTACATTTTTATTATTTGCATCCCTATTCACGTTGCCATTTCCTTAGGCAAATCACATTTTTTAGGCCTAATTTTTTCCAGTTTGGAGATTTTCTTTTACTTACCTGTTTCAAAAACTTTTATACAAACTATTTTGGATGCTTTCGAGAATTTTGTTGAATTCTGTACCGATCAGTGTTTTAATTCGTTTTTTACACTCAATATTATTTTTTGGGGGAGGTATCTTTCACGATGGATGATATGCAATTTTTTTTTTAAGTAAAGATTTTAAAAGTAGAAGACAAAATTTTACTGGCTTTCTTACTATGAAAAGGAGTTTTTAGAGTTAACCCTATAGGCATAAGGTCTTCAACCTTATTTATTTATTTTTATTTATTTACGGTAACACCATTAGTACATGGAAAAAAACAATAAGATATTCTTATATCCAACAATAAGCTAATGAAAATGATCCACATTATAAATTATTAAAAAATGCCAAAATAAATTGCTACAACATAACAATAACATATAAAATAGACTATATAGAAAATAACAATAAATGCATTGCAACAATAATAAATAGTAACAGTAATTATACAATTAATTATACATCCATCTGCACTTAACATATACTACATAGGAATAATTTATTACAATAAAAGGGGAAAAAAAAGAATAAATGTATGCATGTAGAAAAGAGTAGAGGGAAAAAATAAAAAGAAATAAATATATACACATATTACTATGAGCCAGGTGTTAATGTCTACAACAAAAGAAAATGTTTTTTCAGGTGCATAACACTATCACTGAAAAAGTCATGCCGGGAGGAGACGAGGTTTCCAAGTCTGTGAAGTCCGGGAAGGGGCTGTGATGTACATAATTGGTTGAGTAGACACGACGCAGAAAGTGTGAAGGAGCCTGGTCTGATGAGGCACTCGGAAGGTCGATCCGCCTGAGCAGTTCTGGACAATTCACGTCTCCGTTAATTAGTTTATGGAGAAAAACTTACATTTATGCAAAGAAAGGTTTTAATGATTAATGTGTTTAGTTAGCTTAAGATGCTAGCTCTCAAGTTCTTTTGATTTGTTTACTGGTTCCGGGTCCGGCTACCGGGGAATCAATTCAGAGGATAGATGTATACAAGTTTTTGGAAAAGGTAAGAAAAAGAAAATCTCCAAACTGGAAAAAAATTAGGCCTAAAAATGTGATTTGTCTAAGGATGGCCCGTGAATACGGATGCAAATTATAAAAATGTAAATCAACCTCTCTTCAAAAATCCTGAATGAAGAAGGAAAATATCAGTCTTATCCAGGGTTTTTGTTTAAACTTTTCTGTGTGGCACAAAAATCGGTGATGTGCACTGGATTTCGTAAATGGAATCGTAGGTCGGCTGTTTCACAGTTACCTGAGGAACTGGTGTGTACTGTTTTCCGTTTGGAGGCCAGTCTTTTACTTAGATAAGAATTTCTCCCACAAAAAACCCAATTTGACAATAGAGGAGATAAAGGCCAGGTCGCATCCTTGGGAAAGACGACACGGTCAAAATCTTACCTGACGTCAAAGGCATACGCTTCTGTTGGGTACATGATTCTGTTGGTTATAAAGAAAAGATTACGGAAACTTTTAAATACTGGCCAATATACAGTTTTAAATTAAGAACCCGACTGATATCATTTGAACGCACAAAAGTAGCATTACTACCTTAAGTATACATTAAAGTAATTTTTTTCAGATTAAATTTAGAACTATTAATTAACTCATCACCATTCACAAAATCCCCCATTTGTATGGCCGTCCCCAAAAATCCACAACCCATACCACTCCCTCTTTCCGGCCAATACATTAGTTCTCGTTGATTCACCTGTGCAGGGAATTGTATAAAGTCCTCCTGGACATCTTAACGCCATTGGTAGGAAAAAACTGTACCTCTTTCATCAAAAATTCCATGGGATTTCGTAGAGAGGTCAAATATCCCAAAAGTTGACTGAAACTGACAAAACTGGTAAGTTTTAATGTCGGAAAAGTCTATTTACAAATGCACCTAGTCCCAGAAACCTTTCGGAATTATTAAATCACGTCTCAAAGAAGACCAAACATTATAAGGATAGAACTAAACTTCCCGTGCCAGTAATTATGGAACTTGTTAGTAGAACTATGCACTCAATGCAATTCATTTTGAGTTAGAGGGTAAAAATTTTTACCGTCATATATGAGGGGATGGCAATGGTTCTGCACTGTCTCCTATTTTCGCCAATTTCTTTATGGAGGAATTCGAGCGAAAAGCTTTGGCTTCAAGCTCCAGTTTCATACCGAAGATTTTGGTGGAGGTATGTGGATGATACCTTGGTTATTTTTTTTCTCATGGAGACATTGAATTAAATAATTTTTTTGAATCACATTATAGTATTTCTCCTTCCATCCGCCTCACAATTGAAGTGGAAAGTCCAAAACAAGGTTTCCCTTTTTGGATGTTGTGTGTATTAACGAGATAGGGATGTCCTTAAGACAAACTGTTTTTCGAAAGATAACACCACACAGGGAAAATATTTAAATTATCACAAATCCAACCATCAAACAAATCTGTCAACGAAGGAGTAGCCTACTCGTTGTTTGATAGAGCAAAGAGCTTGTGCTCAGATAAAGATGGACTAAAAGAAGAATTTAAGATAAATTGACATCGGATCTCAGAAGCTAATGGTATACCCTCAATTAGTAATTAATAAGTGCAAACGAAAACCAGTAAGGATCATTCCTGAGTCAGAAAAACTAAAAATTTTGATAAATTTCAGTTTATGTCCCCCTTATGTGCCGGGGATTATCGGAGAAAAATAAGAAGAGTAGGGTAAACTTATAATTAGATAGTACAAACATTAGAACCGAGTTTAAAACACACAACACTCTTTGACAAAGTCTCGTAATAAACAACAACCAAAAAATGGCACACAGGATTCCAAAAACTGTGTTTACAGTATAAAAATGTAGCTGCAATAGGGAATACATAGGGCGAGACCAATAAGACCACCTAAAACGTAAGGATAAACGAACACAAAGAAACCACGAGGAAAGGGTTTTCACAGAAATGTCAAAAATTGCAAACCATCTTGTTGGTCCCGAAGGACATATCAGTGAATTTCGATGAAGGCCACATAAATACATCGGGAACCACATTTCTTCAAAAGGAAATTAATTGAGGCAACATACCATTAAATTGGCAGACCAACCAATCAGTCAACCATCAGTCGAGATTAGGCCGCTTTGGTGTGCCAATTCTAAAAAAATGAAATAAAGAGAAAACCAAAAGTATCAAAAACGGATCGGGATATTTAGTAATTAATCCAATGGCGGAGGGTCACAATATGGTTTTTAAGAAAGTTCATCTCGCATGAACCAATAATAACGAAAGAGCCCATTCCTGTCCCCCATCCTTTGTATTTCCGCCCATCTTGTTTTTTAGCCAGCCATCACGATTACCATTGGCTAGTCCCTCTGGTCAGTCGTAGGTGGTTTATGTAGACGAGTGAAGACGTATTGTGACCTGTTATTCCGTATAATTAGTTTAATTATTAGTGATTTGGTACAGTTTAGTATTAACGTTGCCATGTCTTTAGAGTTTAGTGAAGTTGACAAAACAACATGTGGGTTGTGATTCCTGACTTAGGCGTTGCCACAACGCTTTAGTAAGATTTGTTTTTTTTTAACCTAGTTTGTAATTATGTAATTAGGTTATTTTCTTTACTTGAAGATAGTGATCAGATTGCAGATCTCGAAACGTAGTGTTACTTGTTTTCTTGTTTCCACCTGAACGATGGCAATGGTCCGGAAAAATTCTGTTTCCTTCACATTAAATGATATTGTTTAATTATTAAATTTGTAATCAGATTGGTTTCCTCGTTAATTTATATTACACTAAAACGTACGATTTTAATAATTATTCGTAAAGGTGAGCTTTTCTTATTTTGACTACTGATTTTCCTACCATTGGTTGAGACATTTTAACGCATGTGATATATGCGGATGAAGGCATGATGTATATTCTTGTTTCACAACACGGAGAGAATATAATTAGCTTACTGGTCTACATTGATATGGATGTCCAAGAGAGGAAACACATGAATTTGAACTTGCGTGTTAGAAATAAACATTACATACGACAATCCCCGGTATCAAGCACTAGGGTATGTGCCATTTGTCACGTGGTTACTCCAATTAATGGTTAAGTGAAACTGTTGAATATTATAAATTGAATTACATAAGTTGGAATTATATTTAAGATAGTTTTTAAGTCTTCTGTATTAGAGATATTAATCAGATAGGTTGATCCAGTAAAAATTATTCCTTTGTCCACTGGTGGTAAGGAGAAGAAAGCTTTAAAATATGATAACGTCATAGTTTTTAGGCTATATCCCCAAAGAAGTAAAAACAAAAAGAATATGGTTCCAATATACTCATATCTCCACTAAATCTTCTGTTCCAATGGTGGAAAAATCAATGTTCTTTGTTTAAATGCCACCATAAAGATTTCTTGTTATTCATTTGACGTTGAAAGTGGAAGGCTTTAATTTAAAGTATTTTTTTATTGTAAGAAGAAAAAAACTAATATGTTACGGAATCGATACATTTATGGGGCTTATTCAGAACAGAATAGGGGGAAATGTCAGAGGTTCTCTTTCCAATTAAGCGCAAAATAGTGTTTTGATGCAATACGGTATTAAAAAAAATTATATTTCACTAAAATCACCCACTCAATTGAAAAGCTAAAAATTGATTGTAGCAATCACTTGGATGTATAAAAAGTACCAGTATACGGGTAAAAATTTATAGTTTTCAAGCTATTAAACCGATTTCAACGATTCGTATATACATTTGAAGTATATGACAAAGTTCAATAAGGTTTTATATGATTTATTTAAATAGAGTTTGCAATTTATAGCTTGAAAAATATAAAAATTTGTATTAATTTGGATTAGAAATTTATTAATTAATTAATAATAATTATTTTGTGACTTTTATTTGGTTTTGATTAATTAAAACTATCCAAGAGTGTACTGTGAAAACTATTAACACAATTTTTAAAATTGCGCGAAAATCTGCAATTAAAGAAATACACTAAATTATAATGGCATAATTTGCATAACATGAATTTGTAGTCGCAAATATTTACTTACGCGTTAAAGGCATTTGTACGTGTAGTAATACAATAAAATCAAAAATTGATTGATCGCCTTTAAATATTTCTTTCTATTTTGTATATAAGACCCATGCCATAAAGTTATTATCTCCAATTTTAAATCAGCATTATTATTTTTTTTTTTTATACCGGTTTTTTGCTTTTAAAAAGTATATATTAAGTTAGTTATTTGCACTCTATTATATTCTAAATCACGACAGAAGAGGGTTTATGCTAATTATTATGTGCATAACTATAAATCATTGTAATACTTTATATACAATAAAACATTTATGCACCAATAATCTAATTATTACAACCTATTTACGTAATAGTGAAGTTCAACCCAAAAAGTAGTGGTCATTATTTATAGAAGGCTGTACTGTATTATAAAGTTTCTAAGCTTTCAGCTGATATAATAAACTTTATTTTTTTGTAATTTTTATGTAATATATAAATAAAACAGTTTTATCCTAGTACGCTTATGGTTAACGATTTGTAGTATTAAAAACAAAAAATTATTTCTCTAATTCTAGTTGTAAGCCAAAATCAAAGAAAACATTAATTGATTTACCCATTAATTTAAAGTAAATTAAACTGATGAAATCGTTTAGCTAAGTTGAACCCATAGATTTGATTATCAATATAATTATATGAAGACTTTATTGTAGTTGCGTCTATTATCCAAAGCTTAAATATGGAATGAAATGCGTCTACTTATAAAAATTAAATTAATTTCATTAATTGTTTGTACTCATAGTGTTTTTCTTTGATATCCGTCTAAATATTCAAAAATATAATCTTTAGCTTTAGCTAAAAAATAATAATTTATTTTCTGAATACAATATTTATAATCTTTATACCTTAATACAATTAATGTTTGTATAAAAAAATTAATATCATTTCTACACTTAATCTATTTTTATTACATTTCATTTTGTTTTCTTGAAAAGAAACATACAATAAAATCTATAATGTTTTTGAGCATGGGTCAGATGGTTTCTAGAGTCTTGTATGAAGGTGAGTTGTCTCGTTATACTTAAGTAATTTAAAACATACATTTAGAGCAAGCGTGTGGGTGTGTTTTTCTTTTAACGGAAATAATTTGTTTTCCTATTAAAAAAAGAGGTCCTCCTTCAATATTTGCGGTGACAAGATTTTATTTCTTGTTATTTTCAGTTCTGTTGTTTGTCTTTGCGTTTATTCAAAAATATTTATCTGTATACAAGAATGAGTAAAAAGATTAGATAATTCTATTATAAAAAGTTCAGAAGAGAGGAGGATTTATTCTAAAAAATATTTAATATTGTTGAAATTGTAAGTGAATGTTATATGAGAAGACCTAAAACCACTAAAATAACATTTGAAACACATTGTAATAAGCCCAGTTTGAGAATTAAAAATATACGATACAAGTGAATCAAACCCAAAATCTAAATATTAGGGATTAGAAGGCAATAAAAACTTTTGAATTATCGTTATGATGATATCGAAAATATTGATTGAATTTTATGTTATTTATAGTATATATAACTTTTGTTTGAAAAAATACGCATATTCATTATGAAATGATAAGTGGCTTGTAATTTATTTATTATTTTGATACTATATTTTATTGCGATTTAAACCTGAAGTCTTGTATAATTTTATCGTTACATTTATATAGAAAGAATCGAAGACTGCGTAATAAAAATATTCTGTATTTTTTAAGATCCTTACATTCGAAAATTCAAAAGAAAAGTAGGCGAAATTTCAATATTTTTTAAAACTTTTATTACAATGTTGTATATAGTTTTGTTAACCGAAGGAACTTCAAAGAATTTAGTGATTTGTTATATAAGTTTCTGTTGATTATTATGAAAAAAAAAATGAGAACTCATGGGGTTTTCCTGTAAGGTTTTAAAAATATGTAAAAATATGTTTTTACTGAAATTTATTTCTATTAATAACTGTAATTTGAAGAGTTAATAAAGCAGATGAGTTTTAGTATATAGAGAATATAAATATACATAAATGATTGAGGAACAATAAGAAATATATATATATATATATGTGTGTATATATTATATATATATTTCTTTTTAATTTTTATATTTCTTCTTTTCCTTATATTATTTTTCTTTATATTTATATACTACTACTGCGGGGGCGCGCAAAAAATCTCAGTCGATTCTCTTGCCTCGTGTATGAGCCCTTTCCACGCCACCCTGTTCTTCCGCCAGATCAACAGACCCTCCTCACCGGGTCACATCTTCGAACACTTTATAGCACCATCTTATCTTTGGCCTACCCAAAGGGGCCTTCCTGCCGGTACCGCCTGGTAGACCTCTTTTTACCTTGTGCCCTCCTGTCTCCGATGTTACATGTCTCTAGCCAGCTAATTCTCTTTGCCTTCACCAAAAGCACAATATCAGGATTTGGGTATTCACTGCGTAATTCTTAATTTTTTCTTATTCGCCACACCCCTTCATCAATTGTTGGTCCAAATATTTTTCGGAGAATCTTTATTCTCCAAAAAAAACAATAAACCGCCCCTCATTTTTCTTCGTTAATGTCATTGTTTCACTTCCATACATTAGGGACCTGGTTGAATGATGGTTTTATAAAATCTTATTTTGGAGCATTTGTGACAACAATCTTGACGTTAAAGAGTTTTGTACACGCCCCTCTTAAGACACCTATTTGCATTAGCTAATTTGCTTTGTATTACTATATCCTCCACGTTTTTGCTGTTTATTGTTACACCCCAAATATTTAAAACTTTCTACACAGGCAAATCGAGTAGTTGGGTCAATGTTTAAGTTTGTTCTCACATTTCCAGCATGTCTTCCAAAATGAATAATTTTAGTTTTATCTTTCATTTTGCTCTAAGCCTACTGTTTGACATTCTTTAATAAAACTTTTTGTTAGTGTGGAGAGGTCATCCAAACTTTCTGACAAGATCACTACATCCATCCGGCAAATGCCATTACGTTCAGGTCCACTCCTAATTTAAAACCATCTTTGTAGTCTTTTAACTTTTTGTAATGCCTCTTCCACTGCCAGGTTGAAAAGAGAGTGGGAGAAATCTCATCTCCCTGTCTTACTCCATGTGTTGATAAGGGAGTTTTTCCGACATTTTCTCCATTTATTCATATTTTGGCCTTTGGGTCACTAATACACATTTTTGACAGTCTTATCAGTTTTTGCGGGAGATTCCATGTTTTTCCATACTTCTTGGAATGAGGGCATTCTCTATCTATGCTGTCATAAGCTTTCTTGAAGTCTATAAAAAATTCATAGAAGCCTTTGTTTGAACTCATAATATTTTGAGATTGCCTGTTTAAGTAGGGAAAATTTGAATCTATTGTGGACCTGCCTTTCATAAATCCTGATTGCTAGTTCATCAATTATTTGCTCTTCAGTATAAGGCCTTAATCTTTTAGTAATACTTTTGTAAAATATCTTGATAGACCGTTTAAGTTCAAAAGAGATATTCCTCTATAAAATTAGAACATAAAAGTTTATCCCCCTTTTTGTGCAGAGGAATTACCACTGCTTCTCTCCATACCTCCGGTATAATTTCCTCTTCCCATACTTTTGTAATAAGTTTATGTATTTCTTTTATCAGGAATTTTCCTCCACTTTTAATAATCTCACTTGTAATTCCGTCTTCACCAGGAGCCTTATTGCATTAAGCTTCGCTACCGCGTCTTCTACTTCTTGCGTAGAGGGTGGCATCACCTCCGGTTGTACATGTTGGTAATTTAATTCATCGTCAACGCTTCTGTTTGTACAGTGGTCACAATTCAGGAGTTCTTCAAAGTAGTCTTTCCACACTTTAACCCCTGATTCTTTGTCCATCACTAACTGTCCATTTTTGTCTTTTATGCCATAGCTTTTTGCTGAGACGCCTTGTTTGAAAAAACGGATTGTTCTGTAAATATCTCTTGCGTTATTTGCTGTTCTGTTATTCTCAGCCTTGGTAAGTTTTCCGTTTAGGAAGTCTCTTTTTGCTCGTCTAAGTACCACTCTGGTATTTCTGTTAGCTTCACAGTATTCTGTCCTAAGTCGTTCTGTCATTCTTCTGCCTTCTTCATCCACATTGTTCCTGCTTGCTAACCACCTGTGCTTTATTTCTCTTCTCTTGTTTACGGCTGTCCTGCATTCCTCTGTAAGCCAAGGTTTCTTCTTCATATGTATATATATATATATACATGGTTTAAAATAAAAAATTAAACTAGAATTACAAGGGAGATATAAGATTTTAAAATGAACTTACCAAATAGTTTTTTAAATGTTTTAGATGCTTAAAGAAATGAATAAAATGACAATTAACATTTAATGTTTTATTATAAAAACTATGATTAATTTTTTAAAAAATGTTTTAAAAAATTATCTTGAAGCTTTTTCATTAAATTTTAAAATTTGATTGCATAAAAATAAAGGTAATTGTGAAAGTAACGGCAGGAGCGATAAATACGAGTTTCGCGTTATTAATTATTAGAATCGTCCTACAAACAAAAAAATATAAGGTTTAACGTTTTGGAAATGAGAAATAACGAAGTTTACAATATACAACATGGGGAATATAACAACTGTTTCCGCGCGGGGCAATATTTCCATTTTTCATCCACGTTGGGTGTCACGTCATTTTTTGACCGTGATTTAAATTCGTGATGACGGTTCGGATGCATCTTGCAAACGTAACTGAAAAAAACACTGAAATGAGCAGAATTTTTATCCCCAAAGAAAATGATTTTTCCTAATTTCGAGCTACAATTAATTAGTTTTTCGAGTTGAGCGAAGCCTCCCGGGCCCTCAGTGCAGGCTGCGGTACCCACGATGTCAAAGCAACGGAGGAAAACATCCCTTGAGATAATACCTAGATCAGTAAAAAAATCAAATTCAAGAGGGGTTTTTATCAAAATATAAGTTAAAATGTAATGCAAAGACAATAAAAGTGTAAAAAAATTTAAAAAACTGAAAATCCCTAATATAAAATATAAAAGGACATTAAAAGAGATCACTTACCATTAGTGTGTTGGCGGGGAGACTGAACGGCAGCAACAAAAATTGTGGAGCCTGGATGTGGGTGAGGATATTTGGCCCTTTAAAATAATTCTGCCAGGTATCCCCACAAAAAAAGGTCACCCCGGACACCTAACGAGGATTGTTTACCCCAATTCTCGCCAGTGTCTCTCAATGGTGTTTGTAGTACACCCCGGATCAGGTCAAAAAAATTAATTAAAAAATTCACGCAGAAGGCCTGAATCCATCCATCGAGAGATTGTAGGCCCTTTCCCAAAAGGGACAACAATTGTAGTAACTGGGGAGAACCCATTATTTAATTACGTCAACTGTGTCCCCGTCGCGTTGTTCAAAGGAAACAAGGAAGGGAACTCGTTCTGCCTTTCGATTTCCCCAAACTCACGTCCCTGATTCTTCTCCCCGATTGATTTTTCCCCTT
>NW_025787618.1:0-13112 GCF_021130785.1 Homalodisca vitripennis
AAAATAAGAAGCGAACTTAAATTTTTTATTATGTTTTGATAAAAGGAGTTATGTATATGAGATCTGTCGGGATAAGGTAAAATTGAAACGAATTAAGGGCGCTTTTTGTAGCCCTAGGGACTTTTTAATTTTCTACCAGCTTAGTTTAACACTATCAAAAGCGTTTGAGTGTCCATCAACGAATTGTATGTATTGTCCTTTTGATTGGGTATGTTTTCCTTTATCAATTGATCAATATTTGTTTTGATAAATGTCACAGCCACACTTACCACGGAACAACCGGATCTAATCCATAATGTCATATACTATGTCCATATATTGTTTTTTCATCAATTTTTTGATATCGTTGGTAGCACAGATATTGGTTGATTATTGAAGAAACATTCTTTTGTAAATTTTATGTTGTTAGGTTTTGCTTCACTTAAATTTGGAAAAAAAGGCTAGAAACAATAGAGGATTTAATTAGATGTGATAAAAACTGCACTTTTATTTTTTTTTACTTATTTCATTACTGTGACTGGTACCACCATCGTATCCACTAGAATTATGGTTATTTGGAAATGGTGTCTTATTTGTTCTACATCTCTTTTATCTTATGGGTCTTAATCTATAAATGTTTGTTTTTAAAAAACTAAAAACCACTATAATTATGTTACATTTAAAAATTGACATACTGATCTTTACTTTTTTTAATTTTAAAAATATTTTAGTATATTAAACAAAATTATCAATGAAAAAAATTTGTGTTAATTTAGGATGAGAGACAATTTGAGTTCCCCTTTATCAGTGAAAGGTTGACTAAGGGTTTTCTTCTCCTTTCACCCCTATTCCGAGTTTATCAATTTCCTTATGTTGTTTTTGAAATATAGTTTGACTTTAAAATTTTTAAATAAAATTTTTAAATTTAAAGTTATAATCTATATTTGCTTTGTTCAATTGTTTTTTGTGCTCTTTAGTCATTAAAAATGAGATTTTCTTGCTTAAAATTTTAATTCTTCTGGTAACCCCAAATTTTAATTCTTTATTATTACTTTTGGAAAAGGGCCCTTTGCTTAAGATCTAAATGATTGTAAAAAATTATAATTTTTTCCCCAAAACAGAGGGTAAATATAACATCAATCCATGTTTCTTTAAACAAACAGCCATGAAAAAGTATTTCAATTTTCCCGGGTTTGAGCTTTCTTATTTCTTGTTTCACAATTTCTCTTTTTTTCAATGAGTTCAGTTGCAGCGTCGTGAGGCAGCTTATCGTTCCGACTTGCGCTACTGTAAGTTACGTGCGTGTGATTCTATTGTGTAAATCGTGCGGGTTTAATACTGTATTCAAAAATAAATTTTTATAAATATGTTCTTAAATTGTGGTGTTTGTGGACTTAGTATGCGGGGAGAAAATAAATGTATGTTAGGTGTAGTGAGTGGTGTGAAGCAATATTTTACCACTCTGAGTGTTAAAAACGGGGAGTGAAAACGAGGAGAACCGGAGGCCCAAGGGAAATGGAAATGTGAGACTTGTGTACAAAAGAAGGAGGATCCTCACTCCACCGGGCAGCAGTTAATAAATTCGTCATTACTTCAATTTTACTAAGGGAAAGTTTTCTTTTATCGAAATGGACACGTTCAGAGGGAAGTTGTTTACTGAAATAAAGAACTATACGTCGCAGATAGCGGGGAATTCAGGAAGAACAGCTGTGACAATTTTATTGACAAAGTCGATGAATCAAAATACTTTCATTGCAAGTATTAGGAAAAGGGAATACTCCGTATTAAAAAAGGAGAATGAAAATTATTAAATCCCCGAAGACAGAAAGCTTTAATGAAAAGGGTTTATACAATACTAGAAGGGACAAAGTCAAAGCTAGTGGAAACCCAATACTCAAGACGACGATTTGGAAATTAGCGGTTAATACCGGGGAGACTAAATAGGGGAAAAAATGTTTTAAAGAGCTTGTGGAAAGGACGTTGGATCAGCAGTTGGAATAGCGTTGCTATGAATCTCAAGTGCTCGGCCCCGGGTCATCGCATTACCGGACTTTTAAAAAGAGGCGTCCCTCATCAATAGTTGTACAATTCCTCACTAAAAATGCAGAGGGGATGCTTGGATACAAATGTTTTAGACAGAAAAGAACTCTAAACGGCAAGCGACGGGCACCCATCATTTCTCCAAGAAACGACGTCTTCATCGAGGTGAACATATGTCGCCCGGGACAACAAGATCTTCCTAGCCTCAGTTGAACGGAGAAGTGCAAGAAGAGCGCAGGCCCTTTAAAATACGTCCTGGTTCCGCGAAGGAAGATTTTCGTAAGAAAAAATGACGGGGGAAAAGTGCTACAAAATAAGCAACCTACAGGATCTAGATAAACATGTAAAAGTAATTTGAAAAGTGTAAGGCTAGTACAGCAATTGACTTCTTTAAATTTTTTCGTTTTAATATTATGTAAAGCAATCAATATTTTTTAAATAATTCATTTTCTTTATTGAATTTAGAAAAAGCTCAACATTTTGTTTTAAAAAGCCTAGATCAATTTTATTCATCCCCCCAAAAAAAACCACCATTTTCCTTTTTTACACTTAAATATCGGATGTATGAGAAAAAAACTTTGATTATTTGTTAGTGGAACCCTTTAAATTTAAAATTTAGGAGTAAAGCCAAATATTATTAGTGTTTAAGTGAAATCTGGTATAAAAATAGCAATGAATTGTCCTTTTTAAGATACCCAGGATACAAAACGTTTTTGGTAATGTAATGAACATACCGAGCAGGTGGTGGGTTGCACTGCTTCATTAGAGATGATATCGATTGTTTGCAATTAAAATTCGAAATGACAAACAGCTGATTGTATTCTGTTAGAGTTAAAACATAATAATACACGAATTAATCTCCCCTTTCAATGTATAGATTACAATATTTTTTCTGAAAATAAAGCTTTCTTTATGAACTTGAAATAAATTATTACAGAAAAAATAAATACAGTTTATATTTGGTGATATATATAATTAGACACATCCTAGTGTACATCAGATGTACAAAAATATAATTTAACTTAATGAGTACAATACAGTTTTGTATCACTAAATTAAACCCAAACCCAACTTGAATTTACTAATTAGTCTTCTACCTGAGTAGATCAGATCCTATGTTAGATATAGAGATATTAAATAATCTTGAGAGTGCAGGGTTTGATGTTGGTATTCAGATCATTGTGCTATAGGTTTAAAAATATTCACTTCACTGTCCAAAATGAAAATAATCAAAATAGCAGAACAAAAATTTAAAAGTATAATTTTCGGAATGAATCAACAGAGCATTGATGCTGTGAATTGGGGAGATTTTTTTAATACAGTAAATGTTAAATCATAGTTATGGAATTTTTCTTAGATATGTTTAATTTATGTTGTAATAACTAAATACTGTAAAGATTTTCTATAGGAAAATAAGCTTTGATTAAAGGGCTAAGTTTTAAAAGTCCTTGGATTCATAATAATATATTAAATAGAGTCAAGAAAAGACAAAAGTTATACAATATTTATAGAAGAAGACCTTATGAAAAATCGTTTTAAGAAATATTACGATTCATTTAGGTTTTAAATTTTAAAAAAATGATATAGAACATCTAAAAAATTTCAACGATTATTCTAAGTTAATAAATGAGCATTGATGGCGATATTGGCCAACAATGGAAGAAATAAATAATAATTTAATGGGCAAAATACGTAAATAAGAATGTCCAAACAAATTGTACTGGAGAATGGGAGGCAACCTTAGATTAAGCCTCAGAGGTCGCGGATAAAGTAATAGGCTTCCTTATCAGTTGTCTGTGATATAAGCAATTGCACAACCCAAACCTTGCAGCATTCATTAAGTAGTAGATGGGGTGTCTATCCTTTTTTCCCTTTTTTATATTACACCAAAACAGATGCAACGAGATCAACAAAAATATTTTAAAAAGAATTAAAAAACAAAAAAGTCGAGGGAATCGACAATATCACAGTACTTGCTATAAAACAAATATCTGAAAAAATAGCTCCTTTTTTACTGTCTCATTTAATTAACTTAAAAGTTTTTCAAAACCTGGGTGGTTTTTTTATTATTATTATTTCCCCCCGGAGGACGCCTAAAAAAAGGGCATTGTTATTCCCACTGCTAAAAAACCAAATTCTCACAGTCTAGATAAACATCGTCAATTATGTGTTATCTGTTTTTTTCAAAAATTTTTGAAAAAAATGCATGGAAAAAAAAGACTAATCAACATATCTAAAAAACAATAAAACTTTCAAAACAATAGGCAATTTGGTTTTACACAAGGAAAGTCACCGAAAGAGGTGCGCTGATGAGTTTTTTGTTCATTATTATACATACACAGCTTTTAATAACAGTTGTAAGAAATCTGCACTTTTATGTCGACTTCAAAAAAGCGTTTTTGATTTTTAAAAATCTATAATATTTTTATATCAAAGATGGGGGCAATTTGGGTTATAAAGAGGTGTAGCATTAAAATTGGTTTTAAAGTTTTCTCACGGATCGCACCCAAACCCCAAGTGCCAAATAAGTAATCATCTAAGTTCACCCCAGGTTGTTTAAGGCCCGGGGAGTGCCCCTAGGGCTCTGTTTTGGCTGCAAATCTATTTCATTTATTTTCATAATATGATCTTCTGGTTCAGGATTTTATGGGCAACATATTTGCTTTTGCAAGATGCATATTCGCTTTTGCTCACTCTGATAAAATTTAAAAGCTACCTTTACTCTATTATATCTCACGACTTAATATTATTAAAAACAATGGTGCTGTGAGTAAATAAAATGATGTTGAATACAAACAAGAACAAAAATTCTATAAATTTTTTGATCACAAAACTTTCGATTTCCGTTTTTTCCCAATAAGGTACATAACGATTACCTGTAATAAATATGTTGGGGAAACTGTAAACTGTGCAATCATTGAAAAAAGTAAGCTCTTTTAAATACCTAGGAATAAATGTTGATGAAAAATCTAAACATGGAAGGCACATGGAAACCTTTTGATAACAAATAAAAATATTTTTTTTTTTTTTTTTTTTTTTTTTTTTGGTTTTTTTTTTTTTTTTTTTTTTTTTTTTTTTTTTTTTTTTTTTTTTTTTTTTTTTTTTTTTTTTTTTTTTTTTTTTTTTTTTTTTTTTTTTTTAACTTACGTAAAAAATTTTTTATTTTTAAGAAACTTTTGTTCGACGTTAGTCTTGCTGCGTTGTTTGGGATATATGGACTAATACACTCTAGAATGCAGTATGGCATTGTCTGTTGGGCAGGTTTGGGTCAAAGAACAGTTATTGACCCAACTTGAGTAGAACACCAGAATATGTTTATACGCATTATTCTAAAAAAGTACGCATTAGTTATCTTCATTTCCTCTATACCAAATCCTTAACATCCTCCCTATACAACCCATTTGTTCACTTTTAAAAACATTTACGACTTTTTTACTTGCAGAAGTGGCAACAGAGGGTTCCAAGGAGCCACTATAATATTGCGTAGTAATGAGCTCAGACTATTCATGTTACCAAAAGTAAAACAAATTTTATAATAAATCAATCATTCTTATATCTGAGGACCGAAGTATTTTAACAAGGTTGCCTACAGAAAATTAAAAGAAATAGAAAATTATAAACTCTTTTTGTAAAAAACTTGAAAATATGGCTTTTAGATAAAAAAAGAACTTACTTGTTTACAAAGGGAAAATAATTTATTAAAAAATTATTAATTAAAAAATTATAGTTCAAGTATTATAGTTATTATTGAAGTATTGTTCTGTTTGCCTTTGTATTTGTAATGAAAATTTTTAAACTGGTGTACCTTTATATATAAAATCAAAATGATTTGTAAATGTAGTTTAAACGGTGTATCCATGCAAGACAAGCTAAGTCTAGGTTCATTGTAAAAAAATTCTAACTTTCTAATCCCTTATCTTATATTTTACTGTTCGCCTCCCCCACATCAAGACACGCCACAAACACTGCAAAGCTGCACGTCTACCCTTTAATTTGAACAGTATCCTGAACTGAACTCAAATATGTTATATTTATTATGTATTGAAATTTGTTAAACTAGCCACAATTATGGTAAACAGTGGTTAGTATTATTACATTATTGCTCAGTCATGTAAATTTGAAATACTGTGGAAATAAACTTCATTATATTCATTTATATTCATTATATTCATATTATATTATATTTTAGCAATTTGGTGATAGTGATCTGATTGGTTATCAGGCCTTTTACTTTAACAATACGTAAATGGAATATCGTGTACTATGAAATTGTCTCATTGGCTGTTTCTGAGTTTTCCAGTAATCTTGTGGGAAAGTTCTAAAATACTGCATATCTTGTCCACTAACGATTCTTTAAAAATTTAATTTATAATAATTTGTAATTTTTTTAAACATCAATATCGATCGAAGTCCCTCCTGTATTGTTCTATCATATGTTTACTATATTATTCTATAATAGCTTAGTCTAACAAGAAAAATTCTAGTTATCCAAATTTGATTGGTCTATACATTGCAATAATGGCAAATTTAATTTTAAGGCTAGCATATGGCAACAGTCACCAGGTTCATCTCAAAATTTCTTCCTCCGCCAATATAACCTTTTGATTAGTTCTTTTCTTGAAAACGTAGCTTTTACTGTATATTGTTAATGAATTATATTAATTCCTTCTATTTCTTCTTCTTCCATATCATAGCTCTGTTAATATAAACTTGTGGTTTTATCTCATCTTAAATTATTATCATATTCTTATTCAAGAAGAAAGATGCTGTAATTTTGATTGAGATAATAACAGGATAACACCGACAATTGCTCAGCGCTCTAGAAACAAAGGACCAAACATCCAAGTAGTCAGGCATCGTGGCAGCATTGACCAAAAATGGCTTGTGTCGCCAATATGTTAGCCAAAAGTGAGAAGTCGACAGTCAAGACAGGTAGTTGGAGACCCAGCTGATACTAAGAGCGATGATGCCAAGCCAACCAGATTGAAGTGTTGTGAGCATTTCTTGTGATGGATTTCTAGATTGCTGGAGTATCATCACGCGAGTTGATAAAAGTCGGTAGCGATTCGGATTTTGTCTCCACCCGGAGCAAGCTATGAAGTACACTGGATACAAATCAAAACAGTAATAACTGGGTAAGGTAGACTATGGTGATGTTCGGTGACAAAGAAAAAGGTTGTTACTCATCTTCAAGTTGTCAAAAGAACGATAATAGGGCTCCAGACTATGCTGCTACGATAGCAAACCAACTAACATTACATCCAGTTATTTGTCTCCGATTTGGAGTTTCGCTAAAATTTACATAATTCCTTGAATTTTCTTAAACAGCATTTCAGTTTCTTATCCATCCAAAACTGTCCCTACTTTCTTCAGCTCCACCAGGCATATTTTGACTCTTGGAGCATAAAATGGTTTCCGATAGTAGAAGAATCCGATTGTTCGAGCAGGTATCAAAAGGCCTGAGACTGAAAGACAATTGAAAAGTTCTATCGTTTCAGTGTACACTGCTAAGTTGGTACATCTAAACAATGTGAAAAAATACACAATAATCCGGAGAAAAATGCTTACACTTAAAACTATATTAAAAGTAGATGTCAAATAGAAGTTATTACGTAGTATTTTATTTTCATTTCAATCAAACCATATTTGCCAAATAGGAATATTCTGCACCCAGATGGAAACAAGTAAATAGCCAGTAATGTGCACACTACATAAGTAACTGAAAGGGTGTTACTTGTGCTACCTGGATGTTTCCCATATGTAATTAAACTGTTTTTTCAATTCGCATCCTACAGTTTAGTAATTGCACATGCTATATTGTTATTGCAATCGTAAATGTGCAGAAGCAAGGAGTATACATTTATCACAATCCTGTTGAAAATCAAGCCATTGAAGTTTTTAACTTGCACAATAGTTTTGATAGTCTGAACTATGGGTAATAACTCGACAGTTCTATAAATAAAAGAACAACTAAGATTAAGAAGATAAAATAAGGACTGGGTATTAGCTTCTTCCTGGAAGTTTGAATAGGTATTCTTTTATCTTCGTTACTAAACAAAAATTTTTTTTCCCAACCAAGATTCGATAAAGGAGAAGGCACGTTAAAATATTTTAAATCTTCAGACAATTTTGTTATAAACCTCCTGCAAGCTAACTACGTTGTTACAGAGAGCGTACACAAAGATCTCATAAACTGTTGACTGTTTGTTAACGTTTCCTAGGAACAAACGAAAGAAAGGAATGTTTGTACTTCTTCTCTTGAAGTCTAGCATCCATCCCAACTTATCCAAAATAAATTGCGTGCTAATGGCATAGTGTATGGATTAAATATTGAAATAATGGGACAATATTTGTGAACTAACTCCAGTATAGTATTAAGTAAAAAAATTTTGATTAGATTTTAAATTACAAATTACTAACCCTCCAGTCACGTTAATTAAGTATTTAATGGTGTCATGATAATTATTTAAAAATTTTAAACATTTTTTTCTAAAGCGAGGAGACACAATAAACATATATTGGTAAGTAATAGTGTTTCATAACCTAAACACATTTAGTGTTTTTATTTTCTGCGTAACTGATAAAATACTAATTTTAACATATTAGAAACATATTAATGTCACCACGTTGTTTAAATGTAATTATTTCTTTTATTATTTTTTTTGTTCTTAAGGTAATATTTAATTAAATGATTTTAAATTTTTACGTTTGTCGCAGGTTAAGTGTAAGAAAGGGCCATACCGGCCCTAACTTTGCCTGTATACATAAAGAATTTTTCATTAAATTTTCATTTTATGAACCATGTGGCAATTTTTAAAACCGAAATTCGTAATCTTTTATTGTAAAAGCACACATAGCGTATATTTGAAACTTAAGGAGGCATATTTCAAGTCAATGGAACATATTATTTCAGTATTCATGATTAAGGGCATCAGAGATTAAGCAACTAACAATGTCACGTTTATGTATTTAGGAGCATTTTTCTAGCCATGGGTGTAACCGGTTCCACAATCCTTCTTCGTGTAGCAATAGAAGAAAAGTATATATTAAATTCATTTCCACTTGAAGCTTGATCATTAACAATTTTATTTTCAACTTTGATTGTAAATTTATTTGGAACATTTATTGGGTTCCTTACATCTTGATAAAGGTTACCTCCACATGATTTTTGCTACATTTTCCTAATTACCCTAAAGCTTTATTGATGTCAGGGTTTAGCCGCTCTTACGACATCCTTAAAGATTTTCCAGGAATTTCTAACAAATTTTTGAAACTGCATTTTTGACTTTCAATGAAAATTGTATGGATGGAACTAAGCCTCTATCGAGATACAAGAATTCCAATTGTAATCCATTAACATTTTTTTGTTGTTGTAAAAAATTGCTGTACTTCCTCTCATTTCATACACTTACACAAGTCGCACAGATAAAACATAAATACAATAGATGCACCTCCAACTTTTAATCTGGCACATTTAACATTTAGTGTGGGATTGGTATTGGCAACACTGAAGAGTTTGTGAGCTCCCTTCTGTCTTATGGATTCAAAGTTGCGAGTCCTATAGAAGTTCTTTGAAATTCACATACTATTTTCTTTCTCTTTAAGACAATTTTTAATGTTTATTAAAAAGGAGTGATTAACCTTCATTTAATAAATATGTAATAATTATTCAAATCGGACAGTTTTAAATTCTTGATTTTTCTAACATTAATCATATTAGTTGTTATACTTGTTCACTAATGGGTAAGGTTCTCGGTCCCAAGCAAAATTTGCAAAAAACCTGTGAAACTCATTAGCCACGACCATCCACTTACTTACATATCAAGGTCTTACGCAATGTCTCCACCTCCCTGGTACTTTTGTCATTTGGTTCTTCATCGCCGCACTAATTGGCTGGCTGACAGCTGCAGAAGACTCAACCACGCGAAGACTAAGTCCAGTAATCTGAATGGTCCGGGCACTTGTAGTTAAGGAAGGGATCCATAGAATTATTCAGAAGCTCCCAGCCAAAAAGTCGAATGATATTAATTATATGTCGATGTGGCTTATCAAGAATTACTATAAACAGTTGTAAGAGCATTTTTATTAGTTTGGTAAATTTGTTATTTCAAATAAGAGTTTTTCTTTCACTCTTCAAAATTTCAAAATTAACTGCAATTAAAAAGAGATAATCCTACTCATATTAGTAACTATCAACCAGTCTCAATTTGCCAGTTTCTGAGCATAAACTTTTGAAATTTTTTTTTTTAAAAGGATACTTTAATTTCTATACAAACGCAATATGCTTTCAAGACACCAATTCAAGTTCAGAAAGAGAAAATCAGTGATGGATGCAATTGTGAGTTTTGTCAATGTGGGGTTAAAAGATTTAGAGGGTCAGAATCCCCATCTTAAGTGTGTTTTTTGACTTATCAAAGGCCTTCAATTGTGTTGACCATCTCACGCTGCTTGACAAGTTGTAATTCGACGCATGCCTCTCTTGTGGTTTAGTTCATTTCAAAACCCAAGTTGTCCAAATTTTATATCATGTTTGCTAAATGGAAATGAGATATGGAGTCCCTCAAGGATCCATTCTTAGTCTGATCTTTTCCTGCTCTGTGGCAAACGACATAAAATCCTCACTAGTCTGCAAGAATTTTGCAATATGCTGAAGATATGACTCTATGCTGTAATGAAATTTCAAAATCAGTTTTGAAACAAAACATCTTTGTTGCTATAAACAATTAATTGTGTGCAAGCATTTCCAAAACTTCAACTTAAAAACAAATTTAATGTTTTTGAAATTCTTTTCTCTGCGTTTGGTAGACTTCAAGAATAAACCTGACATAATATTTGGTGAACTATATACTAGGAAAAGTCCACTTCAATCAAATTTCTTTGAATTCACCTTGGTGAAGGTTTGACATGGTGAATGTTTTATATTAACCCATGTTTTGCACCAAATTAGCATTGGGCATTTATATATTGAGGTCTCTAGGCAAATATTGCCCAATTCAGGTTATTATCACAGCTTATTATGGCTATTATTTATCACCACCTTACCGATGAATTGGTACTGGTCTGGGAAGTGTGCACAAATAACGAGTTTTTGAGAATACTGAAATGATAAAAACAAGCAAGTTGCATAATTTCAAAAACTAATATTTAAAGAGTCATGAAAGCCAGTTTTTAAAAAACTTGTAACTATTGACTTGGGCGAGCCTCTATATTTTGGAAGCAACTTTATATTGCATTTCTTATAAAGTGTGTGTGTTGTTCTTTGTATAACGACCACACATAAGTGATAACCTGATTATGAGATCCTAGGTGGGGTTGTATAGCGTGCAGCTGATATCACATGAGACGTCGCTATATAAGTGATAGCTTGATTGTCATAGCCGTGGCAGAGTCTAACATAAGCTGTTAGCTAGCCATTAGTAAGTAGATGGTCAAAAACAAATGACTGAAGTATCCAGAAGGCGGTGACATCACACAATATCGTTGTCTATATATAAGTGATAACTTGATTTTCATAGTCGGAGCAGGTGTCTAATGAAGCTATTAGTTATCCTGTGAAGAGCGGCGATGAAGAGCCAATGGCTTTTAAGTATCCAGAAGGCGGAGACATCACGACGAGAACCTCATCGGTATGTTAAAGTGATAACGTGATTGTGAGAGACATGGTGGAGACTGACTGCAGCAAGTCAGCCAGCCATTAGTGCGGCGATGAATAGCCATGACTCTGACATGTAGTATCCAGAAGGCGGAGGCATCACAACGAAGGACATCGGTTTGTAAGTGTTACGTGATTGTGTGAGACCATGGTGGGAGTCTACTGCAGCAGTCAGCCAGCCATTTAGTGCGGCGATGAAGAGCCACTGACTGTGTATCCAGAAGGCGGAGCATCACACAAGACTCGGTATGTAAGTAATAACGTGAGTGTGAGAGACATGTGGAGTCATACTGCAGCAGTCAGCAGCCATTTAGTGCGGCGAAGAATGAGCCACTGACTGTTAGTAGACCAGAAGGCGGGGCTTCACACGAGACTCGGTATGTAAGTGATTAGTGATTGTGAGAGACATGTGGAGTCTACTGCAGCAGTCAGCAGCATTAGTGCGGCGATCGGTAGAGCCACTCACATGTAGTATTCCAGAAGGGCGGAGGCATCAACACGATGGACATCGGTAATGTAATGGGATAAACCGTTACATGTGTGAAGAGGACAGTTGGTGGAGTCTAACTGTACAGCAGTCAGCCTAGCCAACATTAGTGCAGGCCTACATGAACAGCCAATGGCGTTGTTAGTAATCCCCGTGGGAAGGCGGGAGACTCTATCACTACAAGACACTCCGATACCTATGTAAGTGATAACGTGATTGTGAGAGACATGGTGGAGTCCTACTGCCAGCATGTCCAGCCAGCCATTTAGTGCGGCGGGTGTGTAAGTAGAGCCCCACTGCGCTGTTAGTATCCAGAAGGCGGAAGGACATCACTGTGACGAGACCGTCGGTATGTAAAGTGATTAGACCGTGATTGGTGAGAGACAAATGGTGGATGTCTAACTGCAGCCAGGGAGAGTGTCCAGGCCAGCCATTAGTAGTCGGCCGATGTAGAGCCACTGACTGTAGTATCCAGAAGGCGGAAGGGCATCACACCCAACAACCTACACGTAGAGACCTTCGAATATGTAAGAAGTATGAACGGTGATTGAGAGAGACATGGTGGAGTTCTACCTGCAGCAGTCAGCCAGCCATTAGTGCGGCGAATGAATAGCCCCAATGGCATGTAGTAATCCAGAAGGTCGGGAGGACATCACACGAGACCTCGGGTATGTAAGTGATAATACGTGATTGTGGAGAGACATGGTGAGGAGTACTACTGACAAGCATGTCAAGCCCAGCCATTATACTGCGGCAAAATGTTTGAGCCAACTGACTGTATAGTATCGCAGACAGGGGCTGAAGACAATCACACGAGACCCTCGCAACCTATGTAAAGTGAATAACGTGATTGTGAAGAGACATGGTGGGGTCTATTACTGCAGCAGTCAGCCAGCCATTAGTGCGGGCAATGTTGAGCCAATGGCTGTAGTATCCAGAAGGGGCGGAGACATC
>NW_025787619.1:0-11097 GCF_021130785.1 Homalodisca vitripennis
CAGCTCACCAAAAAAAAAAACTAAAGACTGTGCTGTTTGTAGCAATAGAAAGGTGCCAGGAGGAAGAAATGAAACACTTTACTATTGTAAAACCTGTTCACAAAAATCGCCGAATCGCTAACTCGAATACCTCCCAGCGTCTTTCATCGCAGAGTGTTTCTGAACGAAACCATACCAGCTAAAATATAAAACTTATTATGTAAATTATCATTTTTTAATATCTCTAAAATATAAATTAGAAATAAAATAAAAAATTATTATACAATATAATAATTATATACTTTATTGACTTCCAGTTTGCTAAAAATGGGTTTTTTAACGAAAATATGCTAAAATAACTCACGAGCTGAGGGGCAGACTAGAGAAAAAACATCCTAGTGGAAAAGGGGTTAACCTAAATTGACGAATCAAGTTGTTCAATATCATTTTTGTTACCACACAATCACCAAAAACACAGATTAATATATCAAACTTATATAAAACTATGTTATCAAATAATAATGTTAAAAACTACTATTCAATCGTAGAAATGATTAGTTATTATTTGAATTTAACTCAAATCGTACAGCATTAAAAAAAATATAAACCTGTAAGTTTAATCAATCACATGGACATTCAAGTCCTAAAAAGTTTAAATTTATTACATAATCTTAAGAAAACGGAAGAGAATGCAGCACATTATCATTTATCTTACCGGGTCATTCATGTCCTTAGTATCGTAGTTGTATTGTTTTGGTCCTTGTTGTCCTTATTGAAACCAAAATGAACTAACATATCTTGGCCCATGACTAGGTGCAATGTAAATGCTTGATGCAGTGATTCCTCCTTCTACAGCCCTCTGTTTCTTCATTCTGTCCAGGTGAACTTTCATGCTGTGCAAACAACAAACAGAATTTTTACAAACTCAGAAAATTTGCAAAAACAAGCTGGGAAAGATTTCTAGTGATTAAAAAGTTGTCTATGATAGTATAATATAGATTAGCTGTAAGGCAAAATAACTTTTGAGATAATCTTGCCAACAACAAAATTAAAAAGTAAGACATAATACAAGAAATATCTGTATACTGTACATGAATATTAAAAAAATTACAACAAAAAAAAATAACCTTTGAATGTTTAAAATTGACATACCTCGACATACAGCATATAAGGATTCCTGTTTTGTGCTGGCGATATCTTTTGGTTGACATTTGTCTTTTTAACATAAAACGATTGATAAAATCTGCTTTCTAAAATGTAAGAAAAATGGATATAAACAAAGGTTTTAATTAACTTTCTTTTTGAGGATTTTTCAAGATCACCTTATGATACCTCGACGGTTATAAGCAACCAAAAACTTATAATAGCATATTTGTAAAGATTAGTTCTTACCTCAACATTATTCGGAACTCGAACAAGTAAGGTTTGTTGTTTCCTTGTCCATTGTTTGGTGGTTCTGAACAATAGGAAATAGCATTAGGCATTATATAATAGGATTTTAAATAGATACAAATTTACACAAGGAAAAAGAACCGAGACACAAGCTTGCATAAAATTTGAATTTCAAATTTTCCTAACACTTAATAAGAAATAATATTATAGACAATTACAGCACCATCATTCGGTATGTGTATACAAATTTTGTAAAACAAAAGGAATACCCTCTACCATCCCATACTCTCTATTAAAAGTAACTTAATTATACATATACAGGGGGTTGTATATTAATACTGGAAACACCCAAAATATATCCATTTAATAATTTAAATATAAATTTTGAAACCTCTTACAATCGTGATAGAGTTGGGCATCTCTTTTTGGAACAATTGTTTTGTTATGTCACACCAAGCGGGGGACGTCCTGGGCCGAGGGTATCGTGAATATTCTTAATGAAGCCTATACCTTGTGATACATAATTTTTAAAAAGGGTAATAGCTTACTGAATTGAATGCCACAAACCGCATCTACAAAGGAATTAATCTAACAGAAAAATACAGAGCATTTTAGTATTGAAAATTTACTGATGTTCAACAATGTAATTTTAACAGGTGTCTTGCCACAAAATGTTTACACTAATTTTTTAGCATTTATTAAATAGTTCCAATTAAAATAAATTAAACAATTTATTTTTAAAGCTGGTTACATTAGTACAAATTTACCAGTTTTTTATTACAATGAATAAAACTTAAGAGTCACTTTCTCTGATTACATATGAATCTGTACTTGGTGTTTTTTCCAGTCAGCAGGAAGGTTTAAAGAATCAAAGGTCACTAGCCTATGAGAAACATTATTGTGTTTATTAATCATCTGGTCTACAGGTTTCAGTTTGTTGAGCATGGAAGCTTTCACTAGGACAGGTCTAAGCTTGGGAATTACAATGGACAAAGGTCATATCCTTCCTGTCGAGTTAATCAGTGTCTCTGAAGCATTGCTGTCAACAAGTTATCTAATTACAGTAGTTCAGTTTTCTATTTGGCATTTTAATGGAATTGGTCTGAAAGAAGAACGAATTACTCTGTTTGATGAAATGGCGAGGATATGGGCGATCGCTCAAAGAATCTTATCGGGAATTTTTGTAATTTGTTTAATGACACTTTCCCAGAAAGGAATCCCATAAGTGTTTCAACAATATCAAAAACTATTGAGCGTTTTGAAATGACAGGGAGTGTACGAAATCGGCCAAAGTCGTGTAGGAATACAATCTGCAACAGATTGAAGACATGCACTATAGATGTTTTGCAAACATTTATTGAAGACCCACATACATCCGCTCTGAAAAAGCTACAACAAATGGAGCAACATGATATGCACCCTATGTCTGTGAGTAAGATTTTTTTGAAAATTAATAAATACTAACCATTTAAAAGTTCATTTAGTCCCAACAGTTAAGTGAGGATGAATACGACAGAAAGTTGAGTTTTTGTGAACTTGTGATGCGCAAATGTTATGACTATAGAGATTTTCTGACCAACATACTATTTTCTGATGAGGCCAACTTTTTTCCTAAATGGCAATGTTTACAGGCACAATTGCCGTTACTGGGCTAGTAGAAAACCCACATTGGATAACCTGAGTCCCCATTCACAGCCACCACAAAAAACTGAACGTATGGTGTGGAATTTTAGGTAACAAAACTTGTTGGACACCCTTTTTTCATCAATGGAAATTTAAATGCCGAACATTTACTACAATATGCCATCCAAAATGAAATAATCCCCAGCTATTCCAAAATTGCATCAGGAGAATACTTTGAATAAATGTATGGTTTTTCAGCAGGATGGTGCTCCAAACCCCCCCCCATTATGGGAGACAGGTAAGGAGGAAGTATTATGGATTTAAGGTTTCCTCATAAATGGATTGGCCGAAGAGGAGAAATCGAATGGCCTCCAAGATCTCCGGATATATTGTCACCCAATCGATTATTTCCTATGGGAGTCATTTAAAATCCAATGTTTATAGAAGAAAAGCCTCATAATTTGGACAGGACCTAAGAAACAAGGAATTATAGAGGAAGATTGCTTTGATAACTGAAGAAATGTTAGGCAACTCTGCTGCTCGAATCATTTTACACAAGATTGGCTCATTGTCCAAAACCGTAGAAGGAACACAGTTTTCGAACGAATTGCTTTGACACAAACCAAATGCAGGTAAAAACGTTTGTTGTAAGACCTTTTCTAACAGCATACATTATTTTTTTATTTG
Organism: Homalodisca vitripennis; assembly: GCF_021130785.1. Classification (NCBI taxonomy): domain Eukaryota; kingdom Metazoa; phylum Arthropoda; class Insecta; order Hemiptera; family Cicadellidae; genus Homalodisca; species Homalodisca vitripennis. Next base: position 3,682 of record NW_025787619.1, read on the forward strand.
TAATAAGAAATCAATAACAATAAGTATTTCCATAATTGTACTGTAATAAAAAACTACCGGGCAAAATTTGTGCTAATAGAACCAGGCTTAAAATGAATTTTTGTTTTTTATTTAATTGAACATTTAAAAAAATGCTAAAAAATTAGTTGTAACACATTTTAGTGGCTAAGAACCATGTTAAAATTACATTGGTTGAACATCAGTTAAATTTTCAATACTAAAAATGGCTCGTAGTTTTCCTGATAGAATAATTCCTTTGAGATGCGGTTTGTGGCATTCAATTCAGTAAGCTATTAACCTTTAAAAATTATGTATCACAAGGTATAGGCTTCCATTAAGAATATTCACGATACCCTCTGGCCAGGACGTCCCCCGTTGGTGTGAACATAAACAAAACATTGTTCCAAAAAGTTAGATGCCCAATCTCTATCACGGATTGTAAGGAGGTTTCAAATTTAATTTTAAATTATTAAAGGATATATTTGGGTGTTTTTTCCAGACATAATATACACCCTGTATATTGGAGATCATCTTGGAATCTAGAAACAACATTTTACTTTAAAGCTGAATCATTTTATTTTGTATTATCAATAAATCATGAATCACTTGTATCATTAGTTATTTTAATATAAAAATTGTATGGGGGTCATAACGAAAAGTAAGTCCCAAGTTTTAAATTTTATTTTTAACATCTTTCTTTAATTTTCAAAATAGTGGTTATTTTTGTTTAAACATTCGTCTTAACTTTCTATGAGCTTTTGAATGCTGAACGTTATAGAAGTCTGCCGCCTTTGGGGATAATCAATCTTTAACTGCTACTTTCACGTCGTCATTAGAGGTCAAGTGCTTACTGCCGAGAAATTCCTTTGGATAGCAAAACAAGTGCAAGTCGCTCATCTTGCCAAAGTACAGGAGTGAGATCTGGTGTTGTCCATGTGATAAGAGAATTCCAGATGTCAAAATAGGCCACAGCACTTATTCTGTATTGCAACCGTTCCGAATTTAGTCAAAGTATCGCAATAAGCGAACAGCATTTACTGCTAAATAAAATATTTTGGTAGAAAAATCGCAAAATATAAGCTGGTAAAAAACATTATGACCTTTGAATAACACATATGATCATTGATACATTAACACAGTAAGCAGACTATGTAAGCCTGCTTTCTTTTTCAGTAAGACTAGTGCAGGAATACAGATTGTCTGTATTAACCTATATCCAACTGAGAACACATTTTATCCTATTTTTTCTGAATAAATTAATTTCTAGGATTCAGTAAATAACAAACATTCTAGAGTTTAGATTTATAAATGTAACTATTATTTGTACTATATTTATTAACACACCTCCAGCCTTCTGATCACTGCAGGTAACAACTCACAACTTCGGTTTGTGTAAATCCTTTCTGATAGTCCAGTTTTGAGTGCTGTCTTCAGTCTTGAGGAGGGTTATGTTTGTTGTGGTGTTAGTGGCTGCCATACTGGTGCAAGTCCTGGTAGGAGTATCTCACAGCCGGAGTAATCCCACCACAGCCTGAGCCACGGTTTGTTGGGCTGCATCTACAACATTGCATTTTAACTAATAATAATGAGTCACCAAACAATTTAACAAAAAGAAACGGACAAACAAATTGTATTGCAGCCACCGTCAATTCCCTGTACAATATTTTTTTCAAAAGCATATGTTGTAAAGTATTAATAGCTCCAGTAAAATTAACTAGATTTATCCACCATTTTTATAAAGCAATAGGGGGGTTCAAACCACATCTGGTCATATTATGATTATTCCTGTTTCTGTAGCTTCATGCTTTTAATGTTAATATAAATGCCTTTTAGGTTGGAACCTGAAAAGGTATCTCATAAATAATATATAATATAACATATAATACCGTAGTAACTTTAGTATTGCTATTTATAGTGTTGTACACAAAATTTTGCCTTTAAATTTGTATTTTATTGCAATAAAGAGACTGAAGGTGTACTATCTTCCCCTAATATGCATTTTCAGTTCCATAATCAACTCACTGCCCTAATGGTAAGAGAAGTTTAGATTCAGAGACCCACCTCAAGAGGTCCTCTATAAATTAGGCAGCCTGCTGATCCTCTTCTTGCTCAGGTTGGCCCTCACTATTCTGGATTGAGGTTGCCTGTAAATTACCAGGTTGTTAACCCCATCTACACTAACCCGTATAGAAGCTACTGGCACTGCTTGGACATGTGGCACTTTAAATACTTGGTTTCTCTAGTTTCCGGAGAGGTCTTCTTTTTTGGTGGGCTAGTCATCTTTAACATAGACATAACAACGAAATCACACTTTCAAATAACATAACTTAACATTAACTTTTTGTGACATTTTTCTGCTAAACCAATATTTACTTAGAAACCTGTTTAAGAGTATAAAACAAAGAATCTGAGGTGTAATTTTTTTAGAATTAGATGTTTTGACCTACAAGACTACAATATTTTGATTTCCTACATAACATTGAAAACTAGGATTATACTACTATTACTAAGTCTTAACCCCTTAAACGGTTGTAATTGAGTGAACACGTAACCAAGCAGAGTACTCCAGGTACCCATGTATTTAGATGTTTCTTTATCTCAATCTGTTTTTTGTTGTCCCAGGATCTTACCCTAAATTGGTCTGTCAAGCACACTCTAGGTGGAAATGTACGTACTGTGTGAATATAATGATGGAGGAGACGACCAGTGTGTGCTGCTACACCTAGCAGATTTTCAAACAACTATGACAACATTACATGTGTCATTTTTTATAAGCAGTTGCTAAGTTACTTGAACTGCACATTGACTGTTTCTTTTTCATGTTTTATCTGTTTGTTTTGTTGTAACTATTCACGGCGAAAACTGGCACAGATAATAGTAAAATAAGACAGTATTTAGGACAAGCCCACGTAAGTATACAGGTGATAAAAATACTTTATTCACAGAAGACAGCTCTATTGATGACCTGGTTGGCGACTTTGATGCAGACCCAGTTTTCCAAATTCACAAATATCTCAAAAAAAAATTCTTACGTTCCCTCTACTCTAATAGGCAGTATAGTTTTTTTTTTTTTTTTTTTTTTTTGTTTTTTTTTTTTTTTTTTTTTTTTTTTTATTTTTTTTTTTTTTTTTTTTTTTTTTTTTGAGGGGAGAGGCAGGAAAAATGCAATTACGCACACAGGTGGCCAGGCTGTAGTGTGGAACTTCCCGTAAAAACGGGTTTACCCACTAAAAAACCTCCTCTAACTCTTTAGGATTCTAACCTGGGATTGTTTATCACATCACTTCAGGCTATGGCCTAAAATGGGCTTAAGCCCCGTGGGGCCTCGCTCCTTATCCAGCCGCTCGGTCAAGGGATCTGGCTGGGCCACCTCGCGGTCCAGATCGGGTTCCTCTTTTTCCAGGAGGATGCCCCGGACGAACTGTGACACACAATCCCAGTTCCCCTCATCCTCCATTATCTTTTCGCAAACTCGTATCCACCGAAAAAAACCCCGAGTTTTCCTTGTGGGCCCCCAGGCGGGGCCTTTCCCAACGCGGACACAGCGGAAGAAGGTGAGTTCCGCGTCCGTCGGGAACGCCCGGGCAGTTAGATGCAATCCGGTGAATCGTTCCTTGCCCATCCTGGGGTTTTCGTACGACTTGAAATAGCCGTGACCTGTCAGGAACTGCGTGAGGTAGTAATCCAACCTCGCCATGCCGCCTTTCGACCCATGGTTGAACCTGCTCGATGAGTCGCGCAGTCCATCGTCCCCTCGGATTTCGTGCTCCCAGCTGTGGTGCCACTGCTGGAAGGTTTCGGGGTCACGCTCTTCGGATCTTTGCTGCGTCCTTGCCGAACTCCGCGCCTGTCTCTGAAAAATCGCCAATTCCACTCTCCCCTGCCAAGAAGCTTGACAGGGATTACTCCGCCTCCGGAACCACCAGGACGGCAGGCTCGGATACCTGTCCGATATGCGGAAACACACGACCCGAGCGCAGCTTGACGCTAGAACCCGGGCGAGTCGCAACCTATACACATTCGCTTGGTAAGAGCGTCTGCCCAGCAAACCTCTTGGCCCCATAAATGAGTACGGACTGGACTGCGGACATCAATAACCGTCATTTATGCTGGACCGAGGACCCCCAATATTGGCCATCTGCTTACTAAGATAAGAGACCCCACCTTAGCTCCATGTCCGCCGAACGGAAAGAACTGGTCTCTCCAGCTAAACTTATTGTCCACCATGAATCCGAGGTACTTGGCGGCATCGCGTTGACTGGACCACTTCCCCTTCCCACTCGCAGCGGGACGACGGTGTCATTTCTTTTCTTTGTGAGAATCACGATCTCCGTCTTGCTCAGAGCAAGCGAATGACCGTGAATCGGACATCCAGGCGTTGACCCACGTCGCATGACCTGGTTCAACTTTAGCTGGGCCAGCACAACGTTGCGATGCGGCGATGAGAGCCCTGCAACGTCATCGGTCCGTAACCCAACCAAGACGTTTCCTCTGCCATCTCGGATCTCAGGAGGCTGTCCATAAGCGATATACCAGAGATCCGGGCCCGAGTATTGAAACCCTGCGCGCGGCACCATAGGTGACTTCCAACGTCCGCGCTCCGTCCCTCGAGTGTCCCATATATCAGACGCCTAGAAACGGAGGTAGTTCCTCGATGAGCCGCAAACAGATACGTTGGAATTCGGAAGTGTCACGAAAAGTGTCATCCAACATATCGACCCAACTCGCCGAGTTGAAGGCATTCTTGACATCAAGCGTAACAAGAAGCACTACTCGGCGGAGAAATGGTTGTGGGCTCTCGGGCTCTTTCAACTGCTTTATGTACTTCCGTAATCGCGTCGATTGTTGATCGTTCCCCTTTCTGAAACCGTACTGACGAGGGCATAGGTCCCCGAACAGCTACCACGTGCAGAATTCAGGCGGGAACGGATTAATTTTTCAAAAAGTTTTCCAGCCGTGTCCCAGCAAGCAGAGAGGTCTGTAGTACGACGGCAGCCTCTGGATCACTTTTTCCCTTGCTAATAAGCACCAGCCTGGCGGTTTTCCAGTGGAGATGGAAACACTTCCTTCAACCAAGCAGGCATTGTACATTCTCAGCAACAACCCGGGATTGATGGTGGAAAATCTTCTCTGAGCCTCGCTGGAATCCCGTCCGGGCCGGGAGCCTTGTTGCTTTTCAGGGTGAGAACGGAGGTTTCCAACTCCTCAATAGTAAAAAAGCGGAACGCTCTCCACCTGTTCGAAGTCAACTAGTGGTCGCTGTGGATGTACTGGAAACAGGGCAGTGACGATCACTCTCCATGGTGGCCGCCCTCCCATGATGGAGGAGTGGATGAGCGGCGGCCGAGTTTCTGGGTCACAACTTTGTAACCCAAACCCCAAGGATCGGAATCGACGTCGTCCCGAAGTTTCCTCCAGCTATTCGCCTTGCTCCTGTTTGATAGCTCGGCGGAGAGACTTTCTCGCAGTTTTGTAGAACATCCGACCTTACGAACTCTATCTGCAGGAATCGCGCTCTAATGGCGGCACGTTTTGCTCTAAGGCTTGTTTCTTCTGAGCTCCGCAATCTCTTTCAGTCCACCAGTAGAGAAACGGGCTGCTTGCCACGGCGGGAGTTTCTTTTCGGCGGCTATAGACCGGTCACAGGCCGAGACAAAAAGTTCCATCGTGGATGTTATTACTAAAGCCTCGGCGCCAGCCTCACCAGATTCGCCTGCGCGCCCCCAGATATAACTCTCGGTGAACTTTGACCACGTCCCCAGTTTATTGGTGTTCCATCGGCGTGGCCCCATCCCGGGATTGCGGAAACTCTACGTTTTTAAAATCATGCAGATCAAAAACACTGTACTGGTGGTCACTACCCGATGTAATCCTCTACCACCCCCCCCACCAGCCAGAGATCCTCGAAAGAAGAGACTCAGACGCGAAGGTTACGTCAGGAATCGTGCCTCTCTGCCCGGGGCGCCTGAAAGTAGGCGTGTCGCCCTGGTTGAAGGACGACGAGCCCGGCCCTGGCGATGAAAGTCCAAGATGTATTTCCCCCGGGAGTTTGGTAGAGGGCATACCCCACTCGACGGCCCTCGCGGTTGAAATCACCGCCAACGACAACGTGCCTCAGTGGTGCCGATCACGCTCTCCTCCAAACGATCAATCATGTCGCGGAAGTCTTGGATGGCCTCGATTTTGGGGTGAGGTAGCAACTGAAGAAAGTTTACATCCCCTACACCTTATCCAGAACGAATCCTCGGCCACGTCCGTGACTCCGAACCATAACTTCTTGTGAGTCTCCGGGCCCAGAAAGCTGCAAGTACCTAGAACTGACTGGGATCCAAATGCCTGGGTCCCTGTCCCACGATACTGCTCGCTGACTAGGAGCGCGTCGACACCGAGTTTCTCGGGGCGAGCTGATTTAGAAGATTATCAGCCCCACCAGGATCTTTGAAGATTGGCCTGTAGGATACGGATTATTGGCCTCTCTCTGCCTTTTTGCCTGTTCGAGTGCGGATCCTAAAAACACCGCACTGACCAGAACCAGGTAAGTGAACCAAGAGCATTCCCAGCAGAACCTGTCCCTCCTTACAGAGGAAACAGGAGAGGCTCGAGGTGCAGTCTTTCTTCTTTGTGGCCCTTGTCCTCCGCACCGGAGGCAGTTGGAAACTTCGGTCGGGCCCCTCTGCAGGTTACGGGAAGAGTGACCGAACGCTAGCACAACCACGGTAAGCATTTTTGCAAACGATGATCCTTTGTTTGAACCTGCAACTCACCCATCCCGACGACTCTCAAGGTGCTGGAGGCTAAGCAGCTTTATTAGCGTGCTTTTCGACCAATTCAGCAATTGCCCATACGCTGCTGGCTCCGATTTGGTTTTGTCAACCAGACCTTTGAGACCGCCCGCTTCTTTCCCGGGTAGTTCCTGGAAGCGCCCTCCTTTAAAAAAAAACGCTTTTGATCACCTCGTCCGCTGTAAGATAGAGCGTCCTAGGTCGCGGATCTCCCACTGAACATCTCGGTTGACCAAGGGTTCGAATAGAGCCTTTGTCCACCAAGAGTCGGTTTTGAGGGAAGCAGCCAAAACCGTCCTTGTCCCTCGATTTTTCCCAGTTCGAGGAAACATCCCCGTTTTCAGGGTTCGTCGGATGGACTTGATTGTAGTCTCCGTCTCTTCCGGTTTCGCCTTGATTTTTAATCTGTCCTAGGACATCGTCGAAAGATCGCCCCCCCTAAGGGTTTGATTCAAAATCGCCTCAGGCCTATGGCTTCTTGAGCCCTGGTCGAGGAAGGCATCCTGGAAGTTTTTGCTAGGGTCCTCCTTAACCGGTTCAGAAGACTTGGACTTTCTTCTTCCCTTATGGCAGGCCGTCTTTTTTGAGGCAGCCTCGGCGCGCTTTAGACTGTTCTCCTCTCCTTTTTTGACAG
>NW_025787620.1:0-14190 GCF_021130785.1 Homalodisca vitripennis
CCCCAAACCTCGTACATTATTTGGTTGTATTTAAATACAAAAATAATACCATCGGTATTAGGTTTATGTTTAATTATGCCAGTAAAATATATGTTAGATAACATACCTGTCTCTTTTAATTTAATACTGAAGGTCCGGGAAAATGTAAAAATGTACGGCAATTGGCTCCAATAAGAAAGTATCTTGTGAGATCTTGAAACAAGGTCAAGTAAAACATGCAATATAAATTTACTAAAAAATGTATATTGTCCAGTGAATTAGGATCAAAATTAAAACAATTGAGGTTGTAACAGATGTAAATGTAGTAACATGATTACACGTAAGGCGAGCGCAGCGACCTCCCGTAGACCATTGCAAACCAGAACCGAGGGGTGCGAAAGCAGGACACCGTCAAGGCGCTGAATAAGCACTAATACCCTTTTCTAAAGGGGTTTACTTGTTTCAGGGTATACGGTCAAATAACGTCGACGAGCGAAGGGAGTGCGAAATCAGGCTCTTCACTAATGGATAGACTTGAAACGCGAGGTGACATTATAAGCGCCAACCGTAGAGTGGATTTTAATTGAAGACACTATTGCCCTTATGCATTACCACAATGTTATTTTGATCAATTGAACACTCTTTACATTTCAATCGTGCAAATATAATAATGAGAAAGATGAGAATAATTATAGACCAAGTATTTTATAACCCTAAAAACAACTATGTATATTTATACATGTGTTTATTTAAATCACATCGAGTAAATTTATTGCCAATTGTGTTAGTTTAACCTTTGGCCACCAGGGGAAACAGTAACAGTAGTTCTGCACCTGACCACCATGGTGACAGACTGTGATAGTTCACGACAAAGTTTAATTAGGTAGTTTTTTTTTTACCTTGTGAAACCATTATTCTTATTGTGAATATAAACTAAAAATGCTGAAACTTAAGTACTCTTAAAATAAATCAGTATTTTGTATAGCAAATTAAGAATGTATACTAGATATTTTATATCCTTTAGATTTAAAGTAAAAACAATAAACGAAATTAATTCTTACTTTTTATCTTCCCAGTCACAGATTTAATTTTATTTCATTCATAAACCATTTACTTTAATACAGGATTTGAAGGGTTTTAGTAGTTTGAAACGAGCTTCAAGCTCTCAATCACCAACTCTTTCAGAATCTTCATGTCATTTATTCTCATCTAAGTGTTGAATTGCAGTTAAAAAACCATTGAGTTTAAGTTGTCTAAAGATTGCCAATCAGTACAAACTAATTTTGATGTCGTTTCCTAGTAATTACTAGAGTATAAAATCAATACTCGATTTACTGAATACCACCCTACTCTGATAAGTAACCAGTATTTTCCGTAATTAGTAACGTTTTAAATAATACGTAGTTTCCTAGGTGGCTTAGAACGAGTTTAGAAAAGATTATAGATTTAACTTAAATAATTCAAAAGTACAAATATACCATATACTGTATAAAACAAAATTAACTATTATAACCATAAATGTTATTTTCCATGAATGTTTTATTATCATTAAATGTATAATACAGGTGTATTTAATTGCCCAAATTTTAATAAAATGGATTCTTTCATACGTACATACGTTACTTTGGTGTTATAAAAATAAAATTTAAAGTTAAAAGAACTAAATTCTCCCCTTCACAAAATTTGGTTCTATATTTTAAATGGGTAAGGAAGATAATAAAAACTTATACTTTTCCTTATTAAAACTCTGTTTTTGAGGTTTTTTCTTATACGGGTAAATAAACAGTACAAAATTACAAACGTAATAACATCTTTTGGTAGCACTCAAAAGTGATAAATAAAAAACAAACACTCCTCTTTTTTTTTTTTTTTTTTCACGAGAATTGAAAAATCTATACAACTGGAAATATGTTGTATTTGTAGCCACAACATACGTTCAAGGTTGCATTGAACGTTTTGTGCTTACCAGAGATTGTCACTGATATACTTCACTTTGTGAGTCAGCATAATTACGCGTGTTAGGACGTATGTCCTATTTGATGTTCAACCAGAAGAGATAAAATGGCAGAGACAAACATATATTATGACTGACTGTTGTCACTAAATAATGTAACTCTGGGCCGGGCCCTCATAGCTGAAAATTTTTGCAACATGATTGTCAACGGGGTTAAGCAAATATATGAAAAACCAATGAATTAGTATTTTCTTACGATGAAAAGAGTGATTCTTGTACCTCGATGCATGTAATAATTTCTGTCACATAGAGTATAAATACATAACATAATTTCTTTAAAATTGTATTTCACCTAAAAGCTACACTACTTAATTTGTAAAATAAAAGTATTAAAAAGTCCCCCGGTATTCCCCCTCTGGCAGCTTGTATTCCCCATGCAGTATTTTTTTTCTTCTTGGTTTTTTCACGTTTAAATTGTATTAAAGCAAATGATAAGCGTATAGAGCAAGGAGCAATTACAAAATACAAATAATAAATTATTTACTTATAAGACAACTCTAACAGCGCAATAGTGCCCACATTCAATAAAAAACATTACACTATGGACAAATTACCTCTGATTGTAACGTAGAATCAGTTACACAACGTTTTAAATATGAATTTACGTTCATGAAGAAAGATTAAAAACGAGAAACAAACACCTTAGTATGACAGTGGAGAGTTTCCAACTATTAATATTTATTTTGTCAAACCAGGCCCATGATTAACAAAAGTGGTTAGTTTTATCTTGTTGGCTACCAAGGGAATGGTAAAAACTTAGTTCTGCTTTTGTCCACACAGGTTAACAGGCTGAGAATAGTAGTTTGGCACGAACGGAATTTGATAGGTAGCGCGGAATGTTATAATTTTCTTTTCCCTTGTAGTAAATAGTTATTAATAATTGAACAATTAAGAATGACAAAAACCATGGTAGGATTTTTAAAGTAAAATTAATTTTTGTAAACAAATCATTTAGTATTTACGTACGAAATGTTTTGTTTTTACTAGCTAAAAGGTAAAAAACATAGATGTTAGAATTAAATCTACTTTTTTTTTTTTCTCCCGTTCTCAACTTGCATGTTCTTAACGGTAGTTCCTTTATAATGTTACTACAGAAAAAGTAAACCATAGGTTGACTAGACGGGTGCAGGAATTGCTATTCTTCTAAGGACAGCTGAGCATTTCAGTTAAGTTTATATAAATGTTGAAATTTGCCAGCTGATATTAGATTGTGTTTCTGGCTTACAGGAGCGGGTCAATGTTCTCGCTCTACTTTTGATCAAATACGAGTATTAACCAATAATACAAAAACCTGTTACACAAGTCAAATTACTTACTCAGTAGAACGCAAAATTTTTTGAAAGGCTGCTTTCTTTACAGTAATTTTTCACGCTATAATGATGAATTGGCTATCTAATAACGAATTTAGGTGTTGCATTTACAATAAAGGCGTCAATCAGTATTTAAAAGTTTATCGATTACTTTTGATACCGTAACTTGGCGGTGCTGAGTATAAAATAATTACTGGTTTAGCACTACTGATTAACATCTTACTTTCCATAAGTAGTAGCCTTAAAACCCAGTTTTAGATGCGGTGTGTTTGTTCTTGAGTAACGTTTTAAAATAATGCGTATTTTCTAGGAAATAATAAAGAAAAGGAGTGTTTTAAAACCTAAATGTATTTCAAAGTACAAATACATTTATATTTAAACCCTCCTTATTGGACAAAAGTTAAATATCATTGGTCATGGAATAATTATATTATTTTAGATGTATTTTGTTGATTTTTGGATTCTCCAAATTCTTATACTTTGGCAGGTCACACTAGGCATACTTTTAAAATCATAAAAATTAACAGTCACATTTACTGATCAGTTTTAAATTAAAATTTTTTCTTTAATTTTTAAACGTTAACCACTCATTTGCAATATTATTAATAAGAATCTAAAATGAGGAATTTTGAAATCAAATAAAACAATACAGACAATATCAAAATTATGATTTTAACAACCACAATCCGCAAAAAGAGCCAAGATTCACCACACCTATAATATATATTTTATATATATATATATATGTATATATATATATATATATATATATACTTTATATATATATATATATCTATATTATATGATGACCCCCCCCCCTACACACACTTTTACTGAGGAAAAATTAATGTTTTATTTTAGAGGAGTATTGACGCTATAACTGAGGAACATCAGCACCCATATGATTCACTTAGGTTAAGAAGATGTCATTCTGATTTTGCTGTTGGAATTATCACAGTGTGTCTTACAATATAACATAAATGGTTGACTTTTTCCAGTCTTTTACGAATAACTAGAACCAAAAATTATTTGCGCTTGGAAAGTTAATGCATAAACACTTGAGGCTGTTCTATCATTTTGCTACAAGAGAATATTTTTTGACAAAAGTTTTGTTAGTAATAAAGTAGAAAAACCACCGAAAACCTATCCTTAACCAGTAAATTTTGTATTCATGAATACAATATTAAATAGTTAGTAAAAAATAGTTAGAAAAAGCCTCATCTTTTATATTAAAAATTGTTGTACAAACAACAAACTGTTCCAACTCAAATCTTTTGTTTAAATATCAGTGGTGACAAATTAAACTTCTAGAATGGGTATAAAGCTATTTCAATTTTGGGGCATATCTGGGGTGACAGAAAGCTTCGTATTATAAATTATATTTAGCCTATAGCAAAGCAATGTGCTTACGTGTCACTCGGTCCAAATCATCTCATTACAAAACAACAAAATATCTTCTAACCAATGGCCACTAGGCGCACATGTATGGCTTTTAAAAAATTCTGTTTCCTGTCCACCAGCGTTTACTGGTGCCCACCCTGAAGTCAGTTTATTGTACATGAGTGACGGGTAGGTGCGCCTTTGTCTGTACTCTCGTTCTCAGTGCTTAAACAGGTCATTCTTCAATAAAACTTAAATTATAAACGGTTTAATACAAATTTTAACATAAGAATTATTGATGTTATTATAATTTAGGGCTTAACCCAAAGAATAATTTGTTTGTGGTAGAATTAGTAATAGTTAATGAACAGCACAAATTGTTAAACGGTTACTTACTATTGTTCTCGTTCACTAAGAGATTTAACCGCAAGTTTATCTTTATAAACGATTGTCGTTTTGTTTTTATACTTGAAGAAAGAAGAAGCGTCGTTGTTCCGTTGTCACTAATTTTGGAAAGCTGTGATAACAGTCATTACCTTTACTCAGATTGCTTGCGATAACAGCTGCTTCATTAAACATTAATCGCTTTAATATTGTATTATCTAATTATTTGTTATTCAGTTAAATTAAAACTGATATCCCATATGCTTAATTTTGAATAGGACTTTTATGACATGATAATATTCGGGGTCCCTGATAACCTCCAAAAAAATATTTGTTTTGGTTGTCCCCACTAGAAAACGTGTTTGGTTTGTGTGTATTAAACATGATTTTACTAAATAAATAATACTAAAACTAGAGGAAAGCTATTGTCTGACAACGCTCACACTTTTGTTAACCTCTAGCCAGATTGGAGTCCACTGAGTCAACTATGGTGTATGAATTCATGACGAGTCGCTGGATTATATGAAAGTATTTGAGGTTAGATGCAATTGTGTTTTGAAAATAATGCACATAGTTAACTATAAAAGCACATGAAAGCTGTGCCCCCCCTTAAAAAAAAAAAAATTTAATAAACAGATCCCCCATGATAAGCATCAGATTTAACATATCTATATATATAAATATATATATTATAAATATTATATAAGATGAAATATATAAATATATTATATTATATTTTATATATATATATATATATATATAGTGTGAGATTTTGAAAAAAAAAGTATTAAAATACTTTCTGTGTATTCAGTTTTCTACTGGGCAAAGATGGAATACTTAGGGACACTTTTCTAGGAGAATTAAGAAGTGAAAACTCTTCACTAACTTTAGCTATCATTTCCCCATCATGGGAATAGTCCAAATGGTCAACCAGCCCTTAATATGGCATTGTCTTGCGGTATTTTAATATTGCTGTGAAATGTTGTTGTGAATCTTGATGTGAGCTAAAGAAAAAAAAACCTAAACTATTCCCCAGCAAACTGTGCAAATTTGATTTTGTGTAGGTAGTTAAGATTGTTTTATTAGTATATGTATACTATAATATATATAATATATATATATATATAAGTATATATATATATACACACACAACACACACATATATAATTATTATTGTGCAGCACGTTAGTCTACACAAGGAGAGTAGTGTATTAATATTCTCATAGGTTATTTCTGAATAAGTTTTTTTTAAAAGACTGAATTTTCATAACAGGCCTAACTTTGCTATATGTTACACTGAGTATACAGGCTTAGTATATTTATCTTGAATGTAGTAATGTATTCCTGATCGGTTTTATTTTTAATTAGCCTTTAAGACTAAAGTTATCTTTCTAACAGACTAATTGTCTAGTACTTAATTAATTTCACAGATTAAAAAATCGAATAATTTATATGAATAGTTATTTTAAATTAGTCCAAATTAGAGTAAAATTTTCTTACAGGACAAAATATTTGCAGTAAGTTAAAACTAATTGATTCAAAATTTAGATCCTGTAAACTTGAATTAGTCGTGATATATTCTAATCAGTTATTTTAGTTACGGCGCCATTCTCGCGTAGTTTAAAACATTACGGTTTCGGTTAACTTTGGTGATTCGTAATTAAAATAAATTTATATATATTGATCAAAAACAATGGTAGGTATATTGTTGTTTATTAGGGTCTAGATACTATATAAAAATATAACATTAAATATATGATATATATATATATATATATATATATATTATAGTATATATATAATATATATAATAATTATGATGAATAAACAAAATAGTAATAATACGATTTTATAACAATTTCGTTTTAGTCGGTTCGGGGTTGGTTTGGGAAATTCGTTGATTCAACTATTTAGCCTACGCGCTAACCGTTCTTTTAGTCTCAACTGGCATAGTTTCTTTTCCGTGAACCCATCCCTCTGAATCTCCATATCTTATCAATTAATCAGTACAACGGACGAATAACGGGTTTACATAGCATTTGTGACTGTGTGCTTATTGTTTCATTGTGTAATGTGAATGGTGGGACGTGCTCGTGATAATAGTGGTTAATTGAAAATGGTATTTTTAAAACAAAAAAATGTATTAGAATGGTTTAATTATCTTAAAATATCCACTTGGTAAACCGTATTTTGTTCACCATGAGTTTAAATTTTAATTATTTTGAGTTATATTTTGTTACTTAATATTAATTTCTTAGATTATCTTAGGTTGTGGTTTGTGGGTTCTTACATACCGGTATTTAATTTAAAATTGTCTATTGGATGTGTGTATAATTTAGTAATCCTAGTCATTTATTTTGGTTCCATAAAGGTTATTTGATAATTGGTACTTTTTATATAATTTTTGCGTATATCCTGATTATATTACATAGTATATATAATAGTAATATCATATAATTAGTGATTAAGTATATATAGTATATATCTGAATAAATAGTTTTATTAGTAGCAATATCCTAACTAAACACCACTCTTTCAAATCCACGAGCTTTGCGAATTTCAACATGTAAGAGTATAAGAAAGATTGAGCGCAGATTTTCAAACAAATTTGTATTAACATAATATATCTAATAAGCAGCACACCATGTTATAAATTATATCATTGTATAACCTAGCATTATTAAATATGCTACACATAAAATCTACAAACGGGATCGTCTTTAGTTATTTTTGCTGAAATTTATTGCTCTTTCTCCTTATAAAAACAAATTATATTGAATATCTTTACCTTAAAACAATATGACTATCATTTTGAAGGTAATTTTTAGGACAGATTTTTAATTCTTTTTAAATTAAAATGCTAATATTTAGTCACTTTAGAGCCAGCCGGTTGCCCAAAACTGGGGGCGCGCCCCCCCTGGGGGGGCGTGACACCCAAATGAAAATAATAATAAAAAAAGACTCTACAAAAATATATTTCCTCATAATTAATACTTCCCCTCCCTCCCGCCATCCATGACGCCCCCACCACCCCGTTTACCCCCCCCTTCCATTTGGCCTTGGCGTGAGTGGCGAGTGTCCCTCCCACCCTACCACGCCCGCCTAACCACTACCCCCCACCGCATTTTCAAGTCCAATGTCCAATAACCCTTGCCACTTTGTTTCAGTGCTGTGCGTTTGTAAACTAGTCCGTTCGGCAGTCCGTCTTGTGCCAAACAGTGCTTTTTCCCGTGAAATTATCGTCAGCGTGTTTGCTGTATGTGTGGGTGTTCGTGTAAATTGCTGCGAACGTTTTGAATTGAGAGTAAGTAATTGTTTTTTGGTGTTTGTGTGAGTTCCTGTGTGAATGCTGAAATCAGAGAAGATGAACACGGCAAAGATAACGCAAGTATATTGACGATTATATTCATATATGGGTTTGTATTTCCCTCCCTTGCTTAAAGATAATGTTGATCACCCTCAAGTGCGTTTATTTGCTATGAGGTATTTAAAGCAAATGACGCGGAAATTGAGGCCTAATCTCCGTCTTCTGAGGCATTTGTCAACCCAAACATGCCTCTTTAAAGGACAAACCTTAAAGAGTTTTGGTCGTCTGGCAAAATCTAAGAAATTTGAACAGCGCATGACAGTTTAACTAGCACTGGATCTTGCTTAACTCCAGATCATCTCTAAAAAAGGTTGCTTGAAGCTTCATATGAATTAATCTCTTATTATTGCTAAGGAAAAAGAAAAGTCAACACTATTGGTGTGAAAACGCTTGTTTAAACCGTGTCATTTTTAAAATCGACAGCCGATGTTGTCACTTGGAACTGATAAGTAGGCAAAAGCTATTCACAAATACCACTTTCCTTCAGACAAACACCATAAAACGGCCAGCCATTGATGATATATGGCCAAGGGACATTAAAAAACACAGAGTTGGTTGATGCAATAAAAAAAATTAACCGTTTTTTGCGTTAAAATATATTTAAACGTATCCAGCTTGAACGAGGAGTACAGACATAGCACAATTGCTACTCATTTGCTTGTATATGTTCGATTACATTGAAAATTGAAAGAATGAAGGGATGAAGACTGATGTTTTTCTAACTGAGCTGTTGACTCAACTACTCAAAGCTGTAGATGTGATGGAAGCTGTATCAACAGCACTTTTGTTTAAGAAACACGAACTTTACTTGGAGCAAAAAACTTATTGGTGTATGCACGAGATGGTGCTGCCTTTCAATGCTGGGGTTCTCGTTCAGGGCTTTGTGCAGTTCCGTTAAAGATGAAGAATGGCTGATTGTGGGTTTTGGGATTCATTGTTTTTTCAATTTCACCGCCAAGCCTTGGCACCCGAAAAACGTCTTCCTAAACGAAAACTCAAATGCTGATTTTAACCGAAAGAGCTTTGATACTTAAAAGTAGTTCAACTACGTTTAAGAACGGTGCATTAAATACTCGACTGTTTTAAAATTCTGTGTTGTGAAGATATTAGGAACGTGATCACATAAACGGCTGCTATTTACATTACCAGAAGAATACGATGGCTATCAAAAGGCAATATGTTGGGGAAGACTAGTTTTAGAAACTCCGTGAAGTGTGAAGTGATAGTGATAACGTTTTTGGCACAGCAGAAAGAAAACAAAACTGAGCTTAGTTGCAGAGTTCAAAAAACACCCTGGAACCAAAAGGTGATTTCTTTGGCCTATTTATCAGACTCCTTTTTTGACTCAACCGTTAAATAACCGTAAACTTGAGGACTTGCAAGGTGCAGACTACCAAATATATAGTAAACACATCGGGAAATGACCATCAAGATTGTAGCGTTTGAGGAAACTAACAAGACTTTGAGATACGTAAAGTGTCAATTGAAAGCCCCAGCAACTATTCAAGTTTGTTCAGCCAACAGTAAGTTGTCAGTCTCAAGAATAGAAGTAATGTTTTGAGAACGTTTTTGAAAGGACCGCTTTTTGTAAAAACTTGATGAAAAACTATATGACGCATTATTGAAAGAACCCTCACAGGAGAGAAGTTATTCAGCAGGTACATTTCCTAACTTGTCAGAGGAGTTGTAACAAAACTATCAACTGACCCGAATTCAACATCGGACAATAAACCAGTTGCTGCATGAAAGAGTTGCAAGAGGAGGGAATTATGAAAGATAAAAATGTACTCTGCTGGCAAGATACGAATTTGACAAAATGGACAAGCCCATCATTTTGGGTTTAAAAGTAAGTTATAAAAGTTTACCCCCCAGTGGGTTTCAGGGAAAGCTGTTCGGCAAATTGTACTTGGCCTTTTTCAGATCAATATACATGTGCCGAAAAAGCGTTTTTCAAACTTCTTGTGGGCGATCAAAAACCAAGTACCAGCAACAAACTTGATGTCCAGAAGAGTGGACCTACTGCTGTGCTTTGTACTGAAACTCAAACCCAGGATCTGTCAGCTTATCCAGAGGAACATGCAAGCGCACCCGATCTCACTAACATTAAACATTTTATGGTTTTGTTTTTGTAAGTAGGTAGGCCTATGTGTTATCACCTTCCTGTACAGATTGAAAATGTTATCTGTGTTTACAGATGATTAAAATTTTTTTATCAGTTATTATACTCGTTTTATTCATGTTAATAGCTTGGTTTCATAATTTTTCACCCTCATAACGTACAATTATTGATATTGTGTTAAGGGGAGCCGTGAGGGGGGTTCCTCCAAAATAACCAGAGGGGGCGATGGTACAAAAAAGTTTCGGAACCCTCTGCTTTAAGGAGACGAAACTGTACCGGCTTACATAGAGCGCTTTTTAACTGAATGTCAGGCTAAACTCAACTCCACCTGCCACCTGGTGGACTAAGAACTGAAATCTAAAAAACAATTCTGTTTAAATTCCAATGTTAGATGTCGAGAATGGTTAGTCTTAAAAAATAAAACTGAATACTGGAGATATTGTTTATAATGGAAAACCAGTTTTTAAAACTTGTTCTATTATTGGGTTCATATGCACACGACGATTAATGTAGTTAAGAAAATCAAAAATTTGAGGTTTTAGAATTAAAATTACTATTCAAATAACTTGATCAGTGATTGTTCATATAGCGTAGAATTCGGAAGCAACCACAATAGGATTGCTGCACAGTTCTCACATATTAGTGCCAAACTCCTCGAAAGGTTGAGATTCGCGGTTATTAAAATACACATGCGAAAATAAAAGTGACCTCGGTGGTTAGGGCAAATAACGAGTATAGAAAACGGGAAATATCTTGGTGAATCATAAATTATTTGACTTAAAAAATGGTATTTTCTATAGTGGTGTATATCACACGTCTCAATGGTGCAAAGGAGTGCCTGTAGTATTGGGGGGGGGGTATGGGGTATGTATAAACACAATAATAAAATTTCACAGTTGAAGGTTTCCAACCATGGATCTTAATGATATTGATCTTATCAGTGAACAGTATAGTGATTTTATTCTTTATTACGTGTACTAACCAAAATTTTTATTATCATTCAAACTTATAATGGTTCATATATTCCGTCAACTTAATATAACATGGAACTAGGCATTATTATTTTTATTACAAAACTAAAATTCTATAATAATTACGAAATTGGTTTAAAATGGTTTTAATAACAAATTTTGTAATGATGGTGTACAGTTTTTGTTTTCTAAAATTTGGACTTTTTCCACTATTTCCTCTTACCCTATGTCGCCCCTATAGGAAATTGCGGTTTCAGAGGAAAAACTGGCCTCTACGTAGGTAAAATATCTGGAGGGGTTGTATCGTGTACCGCGTTACCGCGTGTTTGACTTTTTTGGTAGTACAATAAAACCTGCATTATCAAGTTTTTTCCCTATTAGATTTTTAACAAGATTTTAAAATATAAATTTCTTATTGCCAATTGATGTAGAATTTTTAACTTTTCAACACTAAAATATTGTGTTTAAAGACGATGCGAGTACGTATATCAAACGTATATATTTCCCATAATAAACTAATCTAGGGCCTTAATATTGAGGCTATCCATATGTATTTTATAAGAGCGAAAAAACAATTGTACGAAGCTTTTTGGGCTCTTTAAAGACCACAGGTTTTAAGTTTTCAAGCGATTCCAGTTTATTTTAGATAGTCATCAATAATCAATTAGAATTCTTCTTCTTTGCATCGTAATGAGCTGCTTATTCAAACATGTTAAGGTAAAAAATGAATAAACCGCAGTCTTCCTTATTAATAAGAGTAAAACTCTTAAATAAAATCCAATCCTAAATGTTCATATTCAGAATGAATAAAGTATATAAAAATACTATAATTAAATATGCAGTAGAGGAATTATATTGATTTGTTTTATCTTTATAACTGTTGTTTTTATTTAGGTTTATGTTACTAGTATACAAATTAAAACTGTGTGTTGTATTTAAATGTAGTTAATTATATTTTTCAATTTATGTTTTTAGATATGTCTTAATTTTTTATTCAAATATTAATTATAAAATTCTACTACTAAAACAACTACTAGGGTGTCACCTAGCAGATTAAGTAGTAAACCTAACTCGGCCTTCTACTTGGTGGGGAAAAGAAACGAACTAGCAGATCCTAGCCGATATCTAAAAATAATGATAAATGTAACAACAATTTGTTTATATAAAGATTAGTTATTTGATTACATTTTTTACTATTAACACATAATTAAACATTATGTGAATAAATATATCACGATGAACAATGACTCAGTTTAGAGTTAATTACCTATCAGTAATTGATAGTTGGACAATAAGTTGTTCCAATAAACCTACTAGATATTTGGAATCACTAGCAAATTATTTAGTTGATGATCAGTCCGCGAAACATGACTAGTTAAACTTTGAAATAAAAAAAAGTAAATGGGATTAGGGTTAATTCATAGTCTACAATATTTTAAATTGAGAAGTGTGATAAAAACGTGGTTGATGTAATTCATACTCAAATCACATTCCGCTTTAGAGCTCGAAAGCAACTGTAGATGAGTCAAGAGTGAAGCTGTCGTAGGTTTGATCTCTGAAATCTGGAACTACCTGAAGAGATCTAAAAGACCTAAACAAGCTAATAAATACCTTCTGAAACAAATGATGGAATAAGTTTAGTGTATCAATTCGCTCTACCGAAATATTTCTTGATATTTCAACGTAATTCATCCCAACAGGGTAAACAATAATGGATTGATGATGGTTCAACTCCGTCATCTACAAGCACAATCGGTTTAGACGTTCTAAAAAAAAGTCGTTACTTGCGTGGCTATACGGGACGGGTCGGCCGGACTGCCTAAGTCGAAACCATTCAATGCGAGGTTTTAACGTGAGTTATTTAAACCATTATGTAACACAGGGGTACTTCCTGTTGAACCATTAAACCAGGCGGATGCATTTCGCGGGGTGTGCGGGGGTTTTTAATCCGTGATTTACTAGTGAACTAAAACTATTTAAAGAATTTTAAAGAACAGTGTACGGAATGAAATGTCGTAACAAGCGGATTATCCTTGTCACCAATCACCAATTAAATCTAATAAATTACAATTTCATACACTCCTTTTACTGTTATTTCTTAATGGTGTTGTAATGTAAAATAAGGAGATAATGTCTACATTTTTTATTAGATAGACGTACATAGTAGTACAATAACACTTTTAATGAACTGTAATTTTATGAATAGAAAGCAGCACCCAAAAAATCGACACACATTCAAAAAGATAAAAACTTTATTTCAAACTCGTTTATGTCTAGATAAGCTCTAACTCAACATACAGGTAAGACTGAATGAAGAAGAAGTAACCACATTTGCAGTTTTTTTATTAGGTATTATTAGGTATCCATAATATGCTTTCCTTATGCCTATTCCGGATATTTTAACAATTTAATTTAGCATTACAATAGTCAAACTATCTGTTGCTACATATTTAAAACCTAATATTGAGGTCAAATCCGTGTTATTTTTAAGTAGCAAACCTTTTTTATTTCCAAGCTTTGGGGTGTTAAAATCCCACAAGTTTTGGTTTTCAAATTATTACATCATAAATAGCAATAATTAATAATAAATAAAGCCTCGATGGTATTTTGTTATTTAAAACATTTAAAATAGATAACATAACAAACAACACTCTTCAACTTAAACC
>NW_025787621.1:0-12302 GCF_021130785.1 Homalodisca vitripennis
ATCCTTTTTTTCTGTATGAATTTTTTGCTGTTGCTCCCCTTGACTTTTGTTAGTTTTAAGTAACAAATTTTTGAAATTGTATTTGCGTGAAATGTTTTATTTGCACTTTAACACGGGATTATTTCTCTCCGTTAAATTTTTTGGGTTTTAAAGTTATGTTTTAGGGTTTGACAACTAAAAAGAACTGACCCTGACTCGAAACGTTCTGTTAAACACTTTGCAAAGGGCAAAATCCAAAATCCTTTTGCAAAATCGGTGTTACCTGTTTAAAGTCTTTTCATAATAAAGGGTAACTCAACACATCTTTTTTCTCAATAAATAAATCTTTGGGTCCCTGATTTAACGCAGAAAAGAGAGGACCTTTCTTTATTGTCACTATAATATATTTGATGTACTTAGATCATGTATCTTTCGAGGAACTTTTCATATTTGAAAATTTTGCACTAAACTTTTAAACATTTCTACATTGATAAAATAAAACAATGAAGTTGCATTCCATAAATGAATTGGTACGTAATTATTTTTTTCACCCCTTAGGCGGATACAATTTCTCTTTGTGTGCTGGAGGTGTAAACATTTCTTTTCAACAAGGTTTGCCCCTGTAAAATCTGTCCGTAGGACATCTAGAGAATGAAATGAGATACAACTTGAAATTTTGCAAGTAACCTCAGCGAAGCCTTTTACGCGACACAGGTGGTGTATAGTACTGTATAGATAATACTTTTTGCCTTATTGGCAGGTGTAGATGTATAAAATAAGTTAGTTGACTTGCCAATAACAAAGACTGACGAAGGAGAGACGGATGCCAAACCACCTGCTGAGCCTTTGTGATTGCCTAAGGTATCTCCTATCAAAACCTAAAATACTTAATCGTCAAGACATCACTTCACCAACTAAGAGAGTAGCCCAATTTGTGTTTAGGAAATTCTCCATTAGTAATAATATCTCTAAAGTAATTACTACTAGAAATTACTAATTATCAGGTATTTATGTGTAAACTATGTTAGGAAATAAATTTAAGTATGTTGGTTCAAGTGAATGATAGTTTCATTGAGACTTAACTTACCAACCATCTATATTGTAGGCTGAAGAGTTGGCTCCAATTATCTGCAAAATGATGAATCTGATTTGGACCCGAGACTGAAGAGACAGGTGGGGAGTGTAATATAGATACTAAATTTAGGTTAGGACAAACAGTAATTTTGTAAAATTGTACATTCGCGAGAGTATATTTTGTTTGTGCTATATTTTATTGTTCTCTTAACGTGTGTAGGGAATACTGCCTTTACACGAAAAAACGAAGTATCTATAAAAAGATAACGTCTTGAAAAAATAAGGATAATTTTGAAGAGCTGTCCTTCTTTGAATCTCATAATACAAAGTTACTTTTCCGTTTCTGAAATTGTTATTTGTATACTATCTAAAAATAAATAATTGTATATATGTTTAGCGTTTTCAATAAAGTTAACATTTATTACATATTTACAGAGTGTATTGTACACACTGTACTAATAAAATGTGTGGTAAATGTAATTTAAAATAAATTTACCACGGAAGTTGACACTGTAAAAGCAGAATGTAGGTTAGTCCAGTTAGACTGCACTTAAGTGCCAACATTGCAACGTGTAACATATAAATATAATAAAACGAAATTACCAAAGACAAAATAGCCGTTATACTTACGTTAAATTAAGTTACTTAATTGGTTAAATTTATTTCACTGTTTTCAAATGTCGAATCACGCCAGAGCATTTTTTTGAAATCGGAAATAAATTACAAATAAAATTGAAAACTATCTTTAACTTACTTAACTTTTTTTAGCACTTTGAGCATTAAAAAAGGTTTTGGATGTTTTGACAAACATAGAGACCTACTTGGCCTGTAGGAGATATATATCTCTAATATTTGTGGAGACGTAATTACACTTAAAAACTAAATTGTTTGAAAGACTTAAATAACATTGAAACTGTTTATACAAAATAAACTGGCAAAAGTGCACAAATATTGAAATCCAAGTGGCATAGAGTAAACAAACTTTATGGGAAAAAGAGTTGATGTTAGAGATAACGCAATCTTACTTTATTATTACTAAATATGTTTTAGCTGAAAATATTGCTGCTTCATCTATTCTAAAAAGTCGGTTAAATGAATATTATTAGATTTTTAGTTTGCACCAATCATTTAATTGTTCCATTTTTTCTTTTTAGCATCTGAAATGTACAAAAGAAATAATACAGTTCAAGATGACATTGTAAACACTAAATATTGAAAATATTCCTAAACGAAAGTACAATATTAACTTTTCATAAGGAACGGACAATGGATTTCTGAAACTATCCCATTTCGATTTACAACGTATCTTAAAATACTGTGCCTACATAAGATTTGCTATTCCATTTAATATTGCTTCCGTATTGCCCAAACGTTATAATGATACCTAATTGGGAATATTGAAATTGAACATAACTGAGATAAACGAATAACAAGTTATTCCATAAAACAGTTTAATAGTCATAAGGTTAATGTATTTTATAAGACACAGTTCATGCCAAAAGCCAATGTAATATAATTCTATTGTTACTAATATGTTTTTTGTTGAGATCTCTCTGCTGCAACTATCAAACAGCAAAGTAGGATTTTCTGCCAAAGGATATTTCAGATCAACAACGAAATGAAACTTCGGTAAACATACACACTTTTGTATAGTAACTTATTAATACCAATGTCATCATCCAGAAGGCTCAAGACATACTAACCACAGTTGTGTCTGTACAGATAGTTTGCATGGTGACCACATATCTTGTAGTGCTGATACATTCCATACTGCAGCCCCTCTACCCACAATGAAGATTACGTTTAATTTTGTAGCATCGCTTTAAAATATGCAGTGTAGCCCATTAAATGTCACTTTACTTGTGATACACTTCTTTATTAGCGCGCTATTTACTGTGTTTTTCTTATATGCAGGGTTAAATAAAAGTCTTTCAACAAAGATACCCCCATAAAATATTAGTGTGTGTTGAAGCAAATTCATGATGCATTTATAAGCAGTAAACATTTCTTTTTTTGCATGGTTCAATGTTTTCACATTACCAAAATTGGAAATTTGGGGTACTCAAAAATCTTCAACGGAAAAATTAAGGGCAGCTCAAAACCCTCAACTGGGATCCCCTCTCTATTTGGAGGTCTTTGTAGAAGAAACTAGAAGGGGCATACCGGAGACCTCTATCTATATTTTTAACCCTTAATTAGTCCAATAACAGGTTGAAGAAGGTTTGAATTATATTCCTTAAGAAAAGCTTAAGTTTGCATCGAAATTGTTTAGTTATACAGATAACAGATTCCGAACATTCGCTATCGTTATGGTTACAAAAGATATAACATAACGTTTCGAGGATTGGAATCTATCCTCTTTGTCAGGTAAGGGTGGGGGGTGGTGTATTTTTATTGGGTTAACATACCTGATGAAGATGAAAAGGATAGATTCCAATCTTCGAAACGTGGTGTTGTATCTTTTACCATAACGTTGGCAAATGTACGAAATCATGATATCCTTTCAAACCTTCCATCGTCAATAACATTACCATTAGGCAAAGAATTATATTACATTATTTAGTATTTAGTTGTTATCACCGTGAGATGCTCGAATCGCTCTGTCCCTCAAAGGCCTGAACAATGTGACTGCCATTGTGATCAAATGTGAACTTGCAAAGCTGGAACATAACGTATGAACTTATTGAGTTTCATGGAATAATTCGTTTTGTGTAAATCAATTATATCTTTATATCTCTGTCTCTAACATAGCCCTAATACAATGTAGTTAGTGGTTAGCAAAATCTGGTGATCTGGCAGGCAACATAAGGCAGCACAAAAACCCACACTTATTCAATATCTTTTGCGTCCTCCTGGATATCTGAATTAATCTGTTGTTGAAGCCATTGTTTAATGTATATCAGCTGTAAGGGATTCCCGTCCTTGACAAATGGTTCATCAGCTCATTATCCCATGAAACCAAAGGGGACATAAACTAATTTTTTTCGGATCTTGTGTGTGTTGTTCCCGCATCTAAACATCAGCTTTACAGTCCGTGTATAATGCCTATCAAGTATAACAGTTTTTTCCGTACTTAAAATCTATTTGATTGTTATATTTAAATTTATACTCATCAATTCATAAACATAACTCAAGCTCTTGTTCAAGTTCATACTCGTTCAACTCGCGCACAAGTTGGATTTTTTGCGCCTTTGTACTCTTGATCGCTTTTGTACACTCTTGAAGAAATTCCC
Organism: Homalodisca vitripennis; assembly: GCF_021130785.1. NCBI lineage: Eukaryota > Metazoa > Arthropoda > Insecta > Hemiptera > Cicadellidae > Homalodisca > Homalodisca vitripennis. Next base: position 4,287 of record NW_025787621.1, read on the forward strand.
AAGTTGCTCTTAAACGTTAAAATTGCTTGTTTCAAGCAATGAATAAAAACCTTGTATTTCATTGTTTTCAAGTTGGATTTGTTAAAAAACGCCGTATTATTGTACCCGAGATGTTGCTGATTTAGGTCTGGGCTGATTTAAAACGATTCTTGGACAGAAAATTGTTTCTTAAAACGCCAAATTTTTATTTTTATCTTCTACCGATCTCGATATAGGATTTCGATCGGGGTGCAATAAATATGCAAGTACAAGACAACTGTTTGACAAATGAATATGCAAAGTAAAAGGTATTGCACTTGTCATCAGTGTTTACACAGTATAAGACACATTGTCAATTGTTACAAAAACTATAACGTGACACTAGGATCAAGGATATTCATGGGATATTTACTAACATAAAAAACCGCAGTGAAACCACTGTAGGGTGGATAACCGCTCACAGATAATATCGGGCTGGCCACCCCTGGCTAGTTTCCACCCCTTATCATGATACCGCATTTTGTTACTTCCTGTCTCGATCTTATTTTACAGCTACCTATAAACAATACAAACTGTTTCCAATATCTCTCCTTTTGATTTTGAAATATACGTTCATTCAGAAGAAAGGTTAATTGAATGTCTTGGTTTCACGATTGAATAAACAATTAAATATGAAATAATGTTGATGAAGAATAATTTGTGAGACGCTTAGTGGTATAAATTATAAAATTTAATTGCAGGAATTTAATAAATATCTTAGTTTCGAATATTTTTTCAGATCTACTATCTTAAAATCCTACGGTTTATAACTTAATATTTGTAAGGCATTACGAAGAGTATAAAACATGTAGAGATGCTTCAGTCCTTTACATTTTCTATTTATGAACGCATATCCTCGACAGAAATGTATGAGTGTATATAAATACCTATTTATTATTACATTTTCAATTGATTGGTTGAGACTTTTTGGCGAGGTATCCACTCGAGGGGTTTAAATGTTTCATTTTCTGTATGTCTGTCTGTACGCACAATCGAGGACACGATTAACCCTACAAAACTTTTTATTTTTCCTGAAGTTTCATTTATTATATATATGTACCATAGAGATTCATTAATGGCGGCTATCAAACCATCGGCATTTTAACTCCTATTTTTAGTCAATGTTATAATATAAAAAATACTGACATGGCATTTGAAATTTCAATATGACATAGTAACACGCTGTTTACGATAGAAAAGCCTTTAACTGACCCATAATTTGATTCTGAGCTTGGTCTTGCCGGTGTTTCACATATTCAGATGTGATAGATCTTCAATTACCAGGTGTAAAGGACAAGTGGAGGAGAAGTTCTTGTTGCTGTACGAAACAGTATCTCCTGCATCAGGATTCCTACTAGCATTGAACAGTTTTGAATGTCCTCTTCGTTTTTAGCAGAATTTCATTTTCCTTTCTTTGAATACACTACTCCTTGGCATTGTGTAGTATACCTCCCAAGCAACCAACTGCCAATGTATTCGGGTTTTCGAGACTCTGTGGATGAAGATTCTTGGGTTCCATAGAAGAATCTGCTGAAGTAATGCTTATGGGAGATTTTAATTAGCCTGATTACAGATTGCGATCATTCATGGACATTACAGCAGTTTCTGGGACTCCTCCCGTTTGGTCTTATGGACCTTTCTTCTGCTTATCATCTTATACAAGTGAATGCTTGTACCAAATTACAGAGGGATATGTCTCGATATGATTTTTAACTCTGTTCTGACGTATGAGGCCGTCCATGCGCTCGTTTTTTACTTTTGGAGGAAGATAGACTCCCATCCTGCCTTGTCTTTTACACTAGATGCTTTGCAGTCGTCGACCTCCAAGGTTCGGATCGAGGCTTTGGATTTTCGCAGATGCAGAATGCAAACCTAGATGCTGTGTTTCATGGTCTTCAGGTCTCTTCACTACCCCCACACTCAATGACTTACATGATCCCGAACAGGCTTTTAGTGACCTTTTGTGATTACCTTGCTTCTCTGATTAGGGCCAATTACTCCTACTAAGAGTTTTCGGCAGAGCCTAATATCCAACGTGTTTTTAAAGCGAGTTAAGGAAAGCATGTTATTAATAAAAAATTGTTACATAAAATTTAAAAGCAGTCTTGTTATCACAATTGGACCTGGATGACTTTTCGTTTGGAGCTCGAAGGAAATGTAAGGATCTTACACGGCAGTGTCACTCTGATGACATCCAGTAAAGTGGAATAAATAATATTAATAATAATCTCATTTATTGCTTTCTTTTAACAATTTCTACATCGTTATCGCAATCTTCGTCAATAGGTTATAAGTCAATTTACACAATTTCATCGACACATTCACACAACATTTCTCATACTTCACAACTTCTTACAATCATTCAGTTCTAATCGCATTGACCTCAGATCCAGCAATCTCAATTATCCCAGCGGCTTGACATGAATTCTATCAACAGAGTAGAAAGCCTTGCGACACCAAAAGGGACTTTGAGGACGCATTTTAAATTGATTTTGATGGAAATTTTGATTTATTCAAGGAGCCTTGATTGATTAATCTGACATCAACTTCTTGCGGTAGATTTTGCCGTTTATGTCAATATGCGTGTGAAGTGTGCGAAGGAAAGTTGTCCCTGCCTCTAGTTTCATATTGCATGAACGTTCCTTCCACGAATCAAGGTGCACCTTGATCTGCTGTACAATCGATCACCTCAAATAGTATAGACGGCAAGGCAAAGTCAGCAATCTCAACTCCCCGAAAAATTCCCTACCCTTGAACAGTATTACCCTTGAATATGAAAGTCTTTCTAGGTCACATGTTACGGACTTAAGAGTTTCTTCATAGTATTCCGGCACTGACCTTTGATGGAGTGGAAGCAAGTGAACCATATAGTGAAAATATGAAATGATTTTGTCCAATATTTTTCATCAGTCTTTAAGCAACACAGACGTCTCTATCCCACAGTTTGTGTTTGGGTGGAATGAAACCATATCTGGCTGACGATAACAGCTGTGGTCGTTCTCGGGAAACTGGAATCGCTTGATGCAAGGAAAAGTTGCTGGTCACGGATGGCATTCCTCCTGTTGTTTTTAATGTTCTGCGCCCCTGGTACTTGCTGTTCACTGTAACTATTCTCGTCTGATGCCTACTTGCATCAGGGATTTTCCCATCAACTTTTGAAGCGGAGTTTTGTCATTCCGGTGTTTGTCTGGTAGTAGAGGAGACGTTTTAGAAACTACCGACCACTAGTAATACAGTCCCACACTGGCCAAGGGTTTTGATAGTATCACACTGGACTAGCATATACTTCCCAGATTCAAAAATCGCATTTGCTTGGAGCAGCATGGGTTTTTAAAGGGGCCGCTCAACTACAGCTAATCTGTTGATATTTAGGAATATATAATGTCAAGTTTTCATATACTCTTGCCAGGTGGGATTTGCCTTTACCTTGATTTTAGCAAGGCGTTTGACAGGATTAACCACACGTCTAATTGTCGATAAGCATTGAAGGTTATGGAATTTGGGGGACCTCTCCTGCAGTGGATGAAGAGCTACCTCTGTGATAGCTCTCCTCGTTTTGTGAAGTGTGATGGCAATATATCTTAGACCTTTTCTTGGGTTTCCGTCAGGATTTCCTCAAGGGATCACACTTTAGGCCTACTGATCTTTTTGCTTATTTATTAATGGTTTAGCTAGGGTGGATCTGCTATAACTGTTTGAACCACTGGGTGCAGTGCAAATGCAAAGCTATAAATGTGTCCGAAATGTTTTAAGGTCTCTTTACACCAGAAGCACTACCACAAGGACTTTTGGCTACAACATCAACGGATCCTCCCTCAAAGCTTGCGTGTGGAAAAAAAATTATGGACCTTGGAGTTATCATGACTATCTTCTCTTCGGGCCCTTATTGTACACACCTCATACTTCATTTATAACAATGCTTCCTCAATGCTTGGTTTTGTGATCAGAGCTACCAAGGATTTCAGGACGTTCTACACCTCTTGGCATACTATTCAAGGCCTTTAGTGCGTCCTCTGCTATGGTACTTGCTCAGTCATTTGGTCACCATATCAATCAGGTCATATCGAATCTTCTTGCCAATACTGAAGGTGCGCTTTGTTAGACTTCTCGGAGTGAGGCTAGGATACACCTACCGGGATACTCCGGTAACGGAGATCGAGGAGAGGTTTTTTGGACTACAACCTCTTCATGTTGGAAGGATAAAATGTACTGATTCTCGTTCTTCCTGCACAAACTTGTCACGGCGGATTGCTGGACGTGTCCATTTCTGTCTATCCAGACTCATTAATATCCTTGATACTTAGAGGCACTTTATCGAGGTCTGATTTTTCTCAGAGGCTATCAACCTAAAAATTACGCTGCTCACCATATTGACTTCTTCCGCCGATACTGTGCACGCCGTGCGAAGGAAGTTATGCAGCAAAACCGTGCTTGGGTTAGTGGTTTTTGCTTGAATATCCACCCTCACAATCATACTCACACCACACACACACACACACACAAACACAAACACCACACACACACACACACACACACAAACACACAACACACCACACACACACACACTCTGTCACACTACACCTCATTCTTCAGTATTCAAAATTGTTTATTTATTTATCTGTTTGTTATTCTGTTACATATACTTTTATCATTTTTGTACTGTTACATATTTATCTCATTGTTACATTCTAATATATCTTATATCGTTGCACTGTTTTTTATATATTTATCTCTTTGTTATGTTATTTATTATCATGATTGTTACATTGTTCTGTCTCTCTTTTGCAGTTTCTCCTGCATTATTTGTTATGAATTCCTATGCATTGTTATTATTTGTTGCATAATGGCTTCCTTGTGTTATCTGTTATCATTACTAGTTTTTTTATGTGATTGGTTGGTGGTTACCACAGTTGTTTAGTCATTGATATGCCATACTTGATTAGTTTATCCTTGGTTAAGTAAAACTCATGTATTAAATCGTGGAACCGTTGGAATTAAATAATTAAACTCAGCTGAAATATTGAGAACGTGTTGAACCATTCGTATATTTCGTATATTCGTTATATTTGAAAAAGGAGTTGAAAATTTTTTGTATTATTTTGATTAGCTATTCTTCATTCTGAATGTACGAAGGTGTTTATAAAATGGTATGAGCACATTTAAACATTTAAAAATAATTAAATAATCATTGTAAGGCATAAACACGTTTCATTAAAACTAATCCGAATCGCCGTAGCATTGAATAATATTAATATGATTCGAATATTAAAAGTAGTTACAATTAAAAGCATTTATTATCCTTTGACACATACCTTTCACCTCTGTTCTGAGATATCAATGTAAACATTTTTTCGAAATGTTTCCAAATTCATAAAAACCTAAGTGGAATCGAATGAAAAAATTAAAGTTTACAGTCAAGTCATGACATGTATTGGTTATAATCCTACTTAAAATCTTCAATCAACAATTATAATTTTTCAACGAATTAAAATTCCCATATAAAAATATCTATTTATTTTAGTGTTTTACATTTTATTTTGACGCTTATTCTTGAATCCAGTATATTGTATTCCTAAAACAAACTTTACTACACAGAAGGAGCGCCCTCTTCAGTTAATCTTGTTCAGTGAAGACAAGGATCACGTGGACCTAAGTGGTTTGCTACTGGTGACATAGGTATGGCTACTAATACAAGGTCTAATACCAATACAAAATGAAGATATTTTGGGAGTATGAAACTTACAACCACGTAGTTGTAAGGATGCAATAATTTTATAAATTATGATAGCAATGCTTGTTTGCTGATTCGTACTACTTTGTAAGAAGTCCAATCGGAAGGAAGGGTAACCGCGTTCGCTGATGATGTTGCTTTGTTGTTTTGGAATATAGATAGTCCAGTGATTTATGTAACAGTGTAAATGAAACACTCTCCTTCTTGAATTAGTATTGGTGTTTAGAAAAATAAAATATGTGTCAACGTGTTTCAAAAACCAAAGTTTTAAATTTTAAAAATGAATAGGCCCTTATTTGAAGAGATCCAATTTAAGTATCATTCATTAAATTGTCAAAGTGGAGCCAAATTGTAAATTGTCTAGCCATAGAAAAATGTGGGATCCTTCAAATATTTGGGGGTTATAATTGAAAGGGAAATATCTTTGTGAAGGATCACAGTGAGGAGCTAAACAAGAGGATTAAAAAGGGGAGCATTCGAAAATTTAATTTTTTGAGGAATCTATGTGGACCCAAGGCTTTTAAAGATACTCTATTTCGCTACTCATAAAACTCTAAATTAAACAATATGGCATTCATTGTTGGGCGAGGAACTTTCAAGAATTTAATAACAAAAGTAAGAACAGTGCAGAATCATTTTATTAGGATTATAATTACATAAAAATAAAAGGAGAATCATCTTTTAATCTATTTAATCAAAACTAAACATATTACCTTTACAACATTTATATATCTTCAAGGTTCTTCAAATTTTCTTTATTCGTTGTGGCAATAATGAAACCGAGGCTTATAATGCATAATCATAACACACGTAGTAATCATGCCAAATTTATTAAGGAAAACCATAAAGTTTCAAAAATCCTTAATGGACAAGATCTTTTATTTTGCTTTAGGTGCAAAAACTATTTAATGAAATACCAGCAGACATTAAATTGTTGTAGATCAAAAATTAGGTTTAAAAATAAATTAAAGCAATGGCTTTTTAACTTTGAGGACACTTCAATACTGATGCCATTATTCTGAGATAGTCTGATTTGGTATATTTTGCTGAATGTGAAAAAGTTTGAAATATTATTTTGAGTAAGATTTATGCTATTTTTGTTTCTTTTACAGATACTTAGTTACAATTTTACAGTTAAATCATTATTGTTATTCAGTATTTTCTTTTGTGGAACTATGTTAATTTCATGTTGATTATATACTTAGATACGACATTTTGTTATGTTAAATTATGATGTCACATATTTTTTTATTAGAAGTGAAGCTTGTGCTTTTGTCTAATTATGTTTCTGACTATTGTTTTTTGTAAGTTTGTTTTATTGATTTAAGGTCAGATGTACATATTGTGTTGGTTAAGATGTTGCACGAGCTCGTCGCACTATTTATTTTTGTAAAGGTTAGACCTTAAGTTATGTTGTTATGTATTGCTAAACCATCGCAACTGGTTTAAAAGATGGTTTAGTATTTTCAAATGAGTAATTTATGATTTTATATTGTAAATATTTATCGAAAATAAATCATTATATCATTATCTCATTTATACGAAATACACATTAAATCCTAATAAGACATTTAAAGCTGTTCAAAAACAAAAAGTTGTTATATATTAAAATTGACACATATCACCCTTTTATCACTTTTGGTTAAACAATTATCTAATAAATGGTATCTAAGCAGTTGTTTTTTGAAAATGGAAAGATTGTGAAGGAAACAGGTGGGGGGGGGGGGGATTTTTTTTTCCAGGGCATTCATCGAACGTTTCAGAGTTTACAAAACAAATCAGTAAACCGTTTTGATCACTGCAATCTCATCTATTCTTCAGGTAAAATAACTAACCTAACACTTAATGAAAAACTAGTTTGAAAATAAACAACATTAGGATACATGTAAAAGTGTAAGAGTTAAATTGTATTAAAATTTAACCCCTTCAAAAAAAAACATTTTACCATTGGTATATATGATCTGCATTGAACTATTATTAGAAATATTTAATTGAATAATACTTGATAAGGAAGCAATCAAATGCAAATTATGAATATATATGAACAAACAATTTGTATAAGGTGGATTTACCACGGTTTATGTTACAATTTTATATAAAATAACATGACATGTAATATGTATTACTGAATAAATGTTATAAACCTCAATTTGTGGTACAACTACAAATTAGTAACTAGATCCGTTAATAATTCACAAGTTCAAAATAAAGACAGTGAAATGGGCTGACGTTCATTAGACTGGACGTTGTAATTATAGCAAACACTT
>NW_025787622.1:0-10881 GCF_021130785.1 Homalodisca vitripennis
CCAAAGGAATAACCTCCGCCAATTAAAAATGTTAGGAATTTTTACGCTGTCACAAGACCTAACACTCCTGGAATCTAGGCGTCAATGTGTCTTATTGAATGAGCTCAACTAATGAACTACCCTAGTGATCATGAACACATACCCAGACCAACAAAAAGAATGTATTGTAATATAGGTTGGATTAATATCTTTGCAATTCAGTGAAATATGGTTAGTCATATGTTCACTATTCATCACGTATTATATTGTTTCAAAACGCATCTCAGAGAAAGAAACTACATGTTCTCTTGTGTTTATGTACGGCTTTTTAGTTATCAACTCCAAAATGTTCTATTCGAACGATAGACTGTGTGGACTATTTGTTGAAAAGATTGCTGGTTACATACTCCAGTAATTTTGACTTCAACCTTTCAGCCAACTCCACCAGAATCACTATCAAACAAGACTAACGTGAATTCCACGTGTTTTATGTTTGAGAAATAGAATCATTTTATATTGAAATTAATTGAGAATATTTTGCTTAGTACTGACTGGGAAAAACTGATGGAGACTTGTAGCTATTGATAATATTCTTAGAGCCGTCCTTTTTTTTAATTGTAATTGCTTTTCGCAAAACCTTAAGGACTGATGAATGAGCAACACACTTCAGTACAAAATGGGACCACGTCAGAAGGTCTCGACATATATATGTTGGCAGCAGTTTCTTTATGAGCCCACATCGACAATGAATTGAGATCTGTTTTTGAGACATTTTAGGATGGGGAGCATAGCCTTTGATGATCTAGGTCCAGCTCTTCCCGCCAATGACTTGATGCCACGGGCCATTTATGGCAACTGGGGCTCTGGTCTCTCGAGTTCAGGGGGTAGCTTGAGGAGCTGACAGTGCGAACACAACTTGGTTGGGAGCTCAATTGCAACCTTGGTTTTCCATCAGTTCACAAGTCGGTCACCAATTTTGATTTGTATACTCTATGATGAGTGGTCTTATTGGTAATGGTGTACCAAGTGGTTAAGAAATATTTTCAGGTCAAAATTGTTTTAAAAGACATCATATGCTTTCGCAGCTTGAATAACTTTTTGTAGATTCTTTTTCAATAAGCTGAAAATGCTTTTGTCCGTCCGAGTGTTTTTCCATAAATTTGGAAAAGTGATGCTTTATCTCTTGAAAGAAAAATTTCTTTAGTAATCCCTTTTATTTCTTTCACTTTTCTAAAAAAGTTAGCAGTTTTCATTATGCACCAGAGATTGAAATTAAAATTAAAGCAATTATTAAAAATGTTGAATTGCTGTTCCACTGGTCACCAGAGTTCAACAAATCCCACTGTACTTTTTTAAGTGAATTGTTGAGAAGGAGCTCAATTTTCTTTGTGTCTTTTAAAACTTTTGAAATGTTAGGACTTTCCTTTAGAATGCTTTTCCGCGGATGATTATATATGTGTTGACCACAGACACTGTGACATTACGGAGGTTTGAGATAACGTTGACGATAGCCAATTGTGTGATTGCCGTCACCCCTTTTTGGGGGGTTGTTGAACAGTAATCAAGGCCATAAAGCTTGACATAAAGCTAGGGTATTACCCATAGTCCAAACAGGGATTCGCAATGAATCCCTCGACATACCCTGGTCAGTGGCGGATTACAACCCTTAGCGGCCCCTAGGCACTTGTTAACTTGCTGCCCTCCCTACCTAAAAAACAGAACTACACAAAAAAAAAAGGGTTGGGACTTACAATTAAAACTAAGTTAGTGGCTTTGTACACTTTATAATATTCAAATCATATTAGTGACATTATACATTGATTACATGAATAGTTTTATGTTTTATATTTCTTACATATCAACTTTTTTCTAGCTTTTAATGCAGCAAACTCGTCTACAATATCATCATCAAAATTCAGTTCATTCAACAGTTCAGGCATTTACAGAAAACCCAACTAGGCTGGACAGCCTGGGTGTCAGTGGTTGAGTTGCGTAGATAATTCTTCACACGTTTGAGAATGCTGAATGAATGTTCTCTCCCGATGCATTTGAAGACATCATGCATAATAAGATTTTTAGTGCAGTATCAATGTTTGGGAAGAGTGTTGTCAGTTGTTTCTCCCTGATAGATTTTAAATAGTAGGCAGGTAAATGATGTTCTTTTGCGTTTTTCTTCTATACCTTCAGCTTCTTCCACAAACGCTTTTAAAATGGATCAGTTCTTCCCCAAATTCAGATGTAAGATCCGAGGAATATTTATCCACGAAACCACACGCTTTTTGACGAATTTCTTCATCATTTAGTTTGTCCATGTTATACAAAACACCAAAAAACCTCATTTTGATCAAAATAAATTTTTGACCTGTTGTCTCATTCCTGGGTTATATTGTCAATAACGGTATAAAATGTATTTACAATCATGTTTTTGTCTTCCATCAAAGCTACTGGTATCATTATCAGTGCCATTTAATTCGTCTTCGTCTGACATTCTATTTCTCTTTCCTTCTCCTTTTCGTGTCTTCCTCGTAGTTAGCTACCTATAGTTAGCTTTTATTTTCGTTGCGGATAGCATCGCGGTTAACCCGCTCGCGGTAAATCGGGAGTCTAGTCTACTGTACATTGAAACACTCGTTTTATATGAATAAAACAATTTTATGTACTGGAGGAAAATCTTTTTTTATTTTTGGGGTTTGCGGCCCCTTTATAACTCCTGCAGCCCCTAGGCAGTTGCCTATCATGCCTAATGGGAAATCCGCCACTGTACCTGGTACATGAACAAGACATGGCAACCTCAAAGTGGTTGTATGAAAATCATTTAAACACACACATGTAGAGTGTTTCAGAATTCTTATAGTATTTTAGAGGATCATACTTATTGTTATAGTAAACTCATTTTTAACTATAGTTAGATTATAAAATTTTGAAATCTATCTGTATGCATGTACGTGTTATTTTATTAAAGCATGAGAGTAAATAGCTCGAGCTCGGTAAACTGTACTGGCAAACAGTGCTTTGTTCTCTGTTTAGGAGTTAATATTTGGGTTGTCACGAGCCATAGTGATTGTAAGCCGTACACACGTCTTGTCTCACGGGACTTGCATTATGTCGCTTGATGTAGATTAGTCGAAAATTTAATTGTTACTTAACGCTGTCACACTGAACGTTTTAGTTTCGTGGAAATCTTGGAGTGTTGTCATAATTTATATAGAAATGTGTAGAATCAGTTCGAAAATATATTTAATGCCTATGTGGATTTGTTCTGAGTTTTACCCAAATAATCAAGGAAATTATTGCATAAGACCTCAAATGGTTAATTGAAATGTTAAGGGCAAAACCAATTTATACAAAGTAGCGTTTGACTGTAGTTTGTCAAATTAAAAAACAGCATGTTTTAATTTTTGCACATTTTGTATTATTTTTGTTTGTTTTTTTAATATAATGCTGGATATTAACAAGCAAATAAATAGTTTTTTTACCACTGCATTATGTAACCAAAACGAAATTATGAGTCCAGTACTCTTTATTTGCCTGTATGTTACAAATATCAGTGGTAATATATAGTTGTTTAAAGAAATTTTTTGATAGGTAAGTGAAGAGATAAATGTTATCTATATGAATGAGTAAATCGTTGGGTGTGAAAAACTGTTATCAAAGAAGTAAACTAAAACTAAAGATATAAAACTTTTTGAGAATTCAGGAATGAAGTGATTAGGTCCAGTTGAGATCAGATAAGAAGGGACTAGATCAGGGTGCAAGTTTCTGACCTTTGTACCAGCAGATAACAGCAAGCTGCTCTGGAGGATATAATAACAATTCAATGTTTATAAACATTGCCATCACTGTTTCTTCTTTCCCACTACTAGATCATATATAAGCCTCTTCTATATTATTTGATTTTTGATTCAAGATGGCGTCACGGAGTAAGCAAACATAAATGTGGCAGCTGCAATAAAAACGTAGCTAAAAATTCAAAGTCACTTGGTTGTAATGGAAAGTGTTGTCAGTGGTTTCATATTATCTGTGTGGATATTACTGATGAAGAATATCAACTGTTTCGTGACCCTAAAAGGTAAAGCCTTGTGGTTATGTGACAAGTGCCGGCCTATGTTGAGTTCAATGACTTGCGGTGAACAAAATAAAATTAGACGATGAATCCAATAATTCAATATCTGTTTCGGAATTTATAAAAACTATTAAGTGACCAAATTTACGAAATTACAAATAACCATGTAGATATGGTTCAACAAATAATTACACTTAAAGTCGACAATGATAACCTCAAAAAACTGCAATTAAAAGTCAGGCCGAAGAAGTAATAAGTGACCTTACCACCGGTGATTCCCATCAAACTTATGCTAGCAAACTGAAAAGTGTTGGTAATAAGAAAAACAATGTAGTTCCCTGTGAAAATAACAGTGAGTTAGAACTATAGAAAACTATAGAAAATATCATCCTCTAGAAAGGGTAACCAGGAAGGTTGGGCCTCAACCAGTACACAGTAAACTTAGGCCCAGGAGAGATTTTAAGAGGGCAATGTCTGCTCATCTTTGGTGGACAAGAGAAATCCAATAGAAACATAGTCGTTTCTAGGAGTCAGGCAACAATCAGCATTAAAATTGACCATAATCAAGATGGACAAATTAGTTGTGACGAAAAGTGATGGGTTTTTAAGTTTTTAAGTCTTTAGAAGCAACGATAGGGCTGAGAATGAGAGGGGCTTCACGGTCTTACGAATACAAAGAGAGGCCTTCCAATGAAGAAAAAAAAGGCATGCTCTTTTCCTGTTTTCCTGTTTACTTCTAGGTTTAGTCCCAAACACTACGTGCGTAGGACATCCAAACGTATCTTATAATCGCGTAAGGAAGATGAATACACAGTCGAGAAGCTATCATCGTAAGTTTCCTAATCTTAACTCATCTTTTAAAGTAGGGATTTCCGGCTAACGACCTATCTGAAATTTATTCATCGGATTTTATGCCGATTAAAATTTATGTGGATAAGGTTTTAAATTTAACTAAAAAGCCTACTGACTCTTTAAACTTGGAAAGTTCAAGCAGTGGGAACGGGTCGTAGAAAACCCTCCAACAAGCCCAATCGGAAGGTGGTAGCAAAACAAACCATCTCAATGTACTATTCCAAACTAGAACTAAGTGCCACTGAAAACCCTTCAAAGAGGACCACGCCCGCCCAATACTGTAGATCAAATTTGTGATCCTAGCCCAACAAAAGTATATGATATTTTTGTCATAAATACACAATCATTAGTGGACGAGTTAGATGAATTAGGCCCTATTCTAGATAATGAAAATTATTCTGCTATCTGTATCTGTGAACATTGGTATACACCAGACACTAAAGGCTACGCATGCATAAGAGGCTATATTCAGGCAGCAACCTACTGCAGAACCGTGCAAACTAGAGGCGGGGTTGCAATTTACGTCAAAGAAGGTGTAAACTTCCAAACTGTAAATGTGGAGCAGTTCTGTGTAGAAAAACACTGTGAAATTGTAGCTGTAAATCTGCACTTTTCCAACTCTAGGGTGAGTCTGGTATCCATTTACAGAGCACCAAATAGTGATCTGGAGATATTCCTAAATTCACTGGAACAGCTCATTCTGCATCTGTCAAAACTGAAGTGGCCTATCCTGATATGTGGTGATATAAACATTAATGTTCTCATGGAAAGTGAAAAATGCTACATTGGCACTCAAAAATGTCCTACGAACTGTGGATTGCTACTATGTGAACAATAAACCTACAAGAGGAAAACAACATTATTACAAATCTCCCAAGAAACTCTATTTCCAGTGATATAAAGGAGCCGATATCTGACCACTACGCTTTGGCAGCTAAAATTTCAAACTTCCATGAACATGGGGATAATACAACTCCCGAGAAGGTGCAAGTTCGCTGTTTTAGTAATCGTAACATTGAAAATTTTATTGGCTATCTGGAAAGTGTAAATTGGGATTCAATTTTCTCAAATGGCCAAACTGACTCATTTGATCTTTTTACCAAGCTCTTTTACTACAGGCATGGATAGTTATATTCCTGTGAAAACCATTAGCAAGAGGAACTCTGATTCAAATTCTTAAAAATAAAAAAAAGGAAATGGTATACAAAATGAGCACCTCACAATGAAGAGAGAAGTTGAAAGTCTATACCATAAATTACAGTGGGCCTTGCGCTATAATCTGTTTGTGGCAGAAATGAGAAAAAATATACTGTGGCTAGAGCAAAATATAAAAAAATCACTTCACCTTGCAGAAATTGAGTCAAATGGAGTCCTCATTAACTCAGCACCTAATAAAGTTAAGAAGGCGTGGGAGATCATCAACGCTCAGAAAAAGACACCAGTACCTAAAGATGACTACAAACATCTCTGCTGATGACTTCAAACTCCTATTTCATCTCTTCAGTGGCAGAAGTTCGAGAAGCAGTTGGTCAATCCCTTCCTACTGCCATGGATCTCCTCTCCAAAAACCAAGCTGTAGACGTCGAGTTCCGATGGAAGCCAGTGTCTTGTGATCAAGTGTCTAAATATGTAAGTGTTATGAAAAGTAGTAAAAGTAATGATGTGTTTGATATCAATGCCATATTAGTTCAAAGGGTTATACCCTCAATAGTTTGCCCACTAACAAGATGTATAAATCAGTGTCTACAATCTGGTGAATTCCCTCAATCCCTCAAGGAATCAAAAGTTGGTTCCCATTTATAAGAAGGGTGACAAGACGTCTGCTAGTAGCTATCGGCCCATCTCTGTCGTACCCATATTCTCAAAAATCATGGAAAAAGCTGTAAAACACCAGGTAAGTGAATTTTTTGAAAGCAATTCATTATTTTCTAAATTCCAATTTGGTTTTTGGCAAGGTAAATCAAACTGTGGATGCAGTCGAGGGCCTTATTAGATCTGTACTTAAAGGTTTTGAAATACATTCAAGCACTCTTGCAGTCTTGTGCGCCTCACTAAGGCCTTCGACTGTTGTACCATATGAGACCCTTCTTTCTAAACTACAATTCTATGGTTTCAAAGGTGTGGAGCAAAAATTTTTTTCAAACTTATTTGGCAAACCGTACACAAAGAGTGTGTGTAAATAACACGCTTTCTGATATTGCGACTGTTACAAATGGAGTACCACAGGGATCGGTCCTCGGCCCGTTTTTGTTTTTAGTTTTAATAAATGACTTACCTTCTAGTATTAGTTTGTAATTCAATAATTTTTGCTGATGACACAAACATTGTTTAGTAGTAAGCCTAATAGTGAGTTGTGTAATCTTAGTATAGTTATGGCTGATGCCCAATGATAGAGAGTCTGAAATTTGGTTTGAAGCAAACGGTCTATCTCCTAAACCAAACAAAAACCCCAAAAGTCTGCTTTTTAACCCATGACCAAAGTCCCAGTATAATATTGCACACGCCTGTAAACTGATGCCAAACTTTTTAGGTATAATTACTTGACGAAACCCTAAGTTGGGAGTTTGGCATATTCAAAGTGTATGTGGTAGGTTAAGTAGGAGTGGTTTGTCTTCTCCTTTGAGGCATTTACGGAACGTGATTACCCGTTGGCTTACTCTTGAAGAATGCCTTACTTTGGCTTTCTTTCACAGCATATTTATTGTATGGTAATATCCATCTTTTGGGGCGTAGTAGGGCTGTAATGTAAAACAGGTTCTTCTTTTACAAAAAAGGCCATTAAAGTTATGACTAGGGCTTCCATTCCAATGCACACGTGCAAAACCACTATTTGTATCAGAGGGAATTTTACACTGTCTTGTTAATGTATATATCTATGTATGTCTTTGTAAAAAATTTGGGAAAGGGTAGACCAATGTGAACGTTAAAAAATAAAGTTAGGAGTGACAAACCGATCATCACAACACGAGAAATAACGGGAAACTGGTACAGCCTTATTCTAGATTAAGGTTTTGGATTGAATCAGCAAAAAAATGGTTCAATAAGCTGCCCTCATTGGGTACACCAGTTAAACTTAAAAATAAATTCAAAATGGGTTTTTGTATAGATTTTTATGGTCAATAACCTTTTTAAAGTCTTAAAGAATAGCTTTGAGTTGCCCTTGACTGACCATTAAACCTTGCCTTTTAAGCTTAGACGGTGATTCAAGTTTTAGGTTTTAAGGAAATGTCAGCACAACTTTTTGAATGAAATGTTTATTGTTAAATGTAATTTTGTTAAAATGAAATGTAGATATAGGCTAGAGTTTAAACTTTAACTTGGTCTATTGACTTGTAAAGGTTACATGACTCAATAAATTCTTGATTCTTTTAACTTAAATCCGACGCAACCCAAGGGTAAGGTAAATGACGACCCAACTCCTCTATTCTGTTTATTTAGTTTTTTAAAACTGTACCAAGGTGACTTCTATTCATACCACCACCAGTGAAGAAGTTTGGTGGATAACCTACTACCATGATTAACATGTCATCAGTGGGGAGGGCTGGTCACGGCAAAAGTCAGTAAATGACAACAACAACTAAGGCGCCATCAAAGCTGGTGCAGTAAAGATAATGAACATAAACGGTCCAGTGCGTAGCCCAGAATTGTCCGTTCGGGGGGGTCAAAAATCGGGGATCCGGGGACGTTTTCTGTGTTATTTGCCAAAGAATACACAGGCTAAAATAGGTGCAGTCATTGAAGCGAAAATACGGTCATACCTCAGAATTTTTTTGCTAGTGAACCGATTTGCAGTGAAATTTTGGATAGGGCTCATCTTACCCTTGACTTCAAAAGTGAAAATGAATCTGAACACCGCCTATTATTTTAAGGGGTGTAAACAACCCCTTTTTTTTTAAAAAAATGGACAAATCGACATTGAGCCATTTTATTCGCTAGAAAACATGTTTAATAGTAAGTGGTGAAAGTGAAAAAGAGTTTTTCCTAACACAAAATTTACTCATATTAAAATCAATTTCAACCCTTTGAAAATCTTACAAAACCCCTTGCAAACAACCCCTAAAATTGAAAAAAAATCACAAAAAATACGTTGGTAGGACATAAAAAGATGTAAGTATAGAGGTAAGTAATATTTTAATATTCTCCTATAATAATTATCAAAATTTTTAACCCCCCCTTCAACCCCCTTGAAATCTACCTCTTGAAGAAAAAATTGTGAAAAAATTGTTTTGAATAAAATGAAAAGAGATTTAAATTATTATTGCCACACTTCTCGAAAATGATTATCATATTCTTAAGCTTTTCTACCCTTAAAACGACCCCTAAATTAAAAACAGTAAATAATAAATGATTACATATTTAAAAATAATTTAATTGAGAGTAAAAAAAATGCCAATTTATTTGAATAAAATAGTTACAAATTATATAAAATTCACATCAAATGTGTTTTATATACATATAGGAACGTTGGTATGTATTTCAGCCTACGTGTTCTAAAATATATGAGCCAAGTATGTTAATATATACACATACAATAGTTTTGGATCTCTATTATATAGCGTACTTTCACATGGCTCCAAATAGTCACAGTCCGAATTTTCAGTTACTAATGTCAGAAAAAATATGAGTTAAGTTTTTTTTGACCATAACACCTTTTAATTTTTTAATGCTATCACAATTTATAAAAAACCATTAGTAAAGGTAATTAAGAGAGCTACAGCATCCTTTATTGCTAATATATAGTAAAAAACCTTTTTCTCAAACGGTGAAGGGTGTAGAGGGCTTAGAGAGACTGCGATTTTCGCTGCCCACGCGCTCTTTAAACAATCATATATCCGTCATTTTTTGTGTTGAAAGAAAAATTAAAAAAATTCCAAATTGTGTGTCAGAAATATACCTACATTTTTTATCGCCTTCACTTTTTATACGAGTATATGGTCGTACATTTCTGAGGGATAGTATGAAAAAGGTGTTTTTTTCTTTAATTTGAATTTTTTTCTGTAAACGTGACTTTTTTTGAAACAATATGTGTCGCTGAATCAGCCAAACTGATTACAATCTATCAAAATCTTCATAATAAAGTTTGATTCTAGGCGGAATACGATTAATTTGAATTTTGGTGGAAATGGCACTTATGAAACCCGTTGATTTTAAAAGAAAAAAAAACATTAGATGCTCTTCTTATTTGCAATACAGCTCACTTATTTTTACATGCAAAAGACTTTTAATAGTGCGCATTTTTAAAGCTTATTTCAAGCATATAAAAATCTTTTTTATTGGAATGTCTAAAATGGGATCTGCTCGCCGCTAGATGGCATTCCCCCACATCATTAAATTTCAGACAAAATAAAAAAACGGCTTTGATTTTTTATATCTAGCTTAATATTGCACTTAGAGTACTTTATAAAAAAACCAAATGGTTCATTGTTTTACCTGCTACAATTGTGTTCTTTATACAATTTTCGATAAAAACGTAATTTTTGGAGATATTTGGAAAAAACCCATGAAAAACGTGAAAAAAATTGCCATTTTCAAATTTCCAATAACTTGAAAAAAAATTGGATTTTTCGAAAAAAACATTATAGATGATTTTTTGCTTAAAATTAGGCCCTTTTATCGATATGCGAGGTTATTTTGAAAAAAATAAATTCACCCCCGAGAAGGGGGGGGCAACCACCCCCAGGGTGGTTGCGGAGTTTTAAATCATTTTCACTTTTGAAGTTAAGGGTAAGATGAACCTAATTCCAAAATTGTTTGCAATTCGGTTCACAGTAAAAAAATTCGGAGCAATAATGCTTCAATGATTGCACTAAAAGGGAAATACAAAGAATATGGAGCTTTTAGTAACTTCGCCTTTTAGAAAGTGGAAGATGTAATAGGCAAATTCACCTCTCACAGCAACTCTAGTATTAAAAAATTTTCTTGTATAGCTACAAAACCCTTTCGAAAATTCGATTTGGCCGAGTAGAAAGGGACCAAATTTATGTTGG
>NW_025787623.1:0-13504 GCF_021130785.1 Homalodisca vitripennis
AAAAAGAACCGGCCCAAGAATAGATCCCTGTGGGACTCCATGAACCAGTTTATTCTCCTCGACATGACACCCGAGATCTGCACACACTAGTATCTGTCCCTGAGATAAGACGAGATCCATTTATGAGGGAGACCCCGAATGCCACAAAGCTCTAACTGGTTCATCAGTGTCTCATGATGCACGCAGTCAAACGCTTTGGAAAGGTCGAGAAATACGCTGAGTCACATGTTCTCGCCTCTCCAACCCATCGACAACATTATCCAGAAGGTTCGAAATTGCATCGATTGTGGATTTGTTTTTCCTGAATCCAAACTGATTTGGACTCAAAATCTCAAAACGCTCTAGAAATGCATTTAGCCGAATCAGGAAGGCAGCCTCAAAGACCTTACTGAATACCGGCAGGATTGAAATCGGCCGGTAGTTGCTCATTTGCCTGGAATCACCTTTCTTAAAGATCGGTTTTTAATTTAGCAGTCTTTAAAATTGAAGGAAAGAGCCTTGAACGAAAGAAAAGTTTATTAATTTGGTTAGTGGTGTCAATATATGCTGAAAGCATAACTTGAGCAACCACACTGAGACACCATTTATGTCGGTCGACTTTTTTTATTTCAATCTCTGTATGATGCGGGCCACCTCATCCTCGTCAACAGGGGCAACGACCATGGATGTCAGCGGTTCCGGATTTCGACCCGTACCGCAGCCGGACCTCCCACAAAACGAAGCAGAAGACACCAAAGACAAATAGGCACTAAACTCATTCGCTAAAATGTTCCGGCTGTGTAAAGATTTTATCTTCATTAACAATTTCTGAACATTTTAAACTTTTTGTGGACTTTAGTTTTGGCGGTTTGGTTAATAATTTTCCAAGCCGTTTTTGAAAAATTGTCACAGTTCCTTAATTTTTCATCAATTTTGTAGGCTTTAGCCGCTCTTATTACTTTTTTGTAAATTCTTTTATAATTTCTAAAAAAGATTTTAAATTCCTCATTTTTTGTTGTTAAAAAAAATTGAATGATAAAATTTTATTTTTTTTCCTGGAAGTTAAAATACCGCGAGTAATCCACGTATTCTGTTTGGCAATTTTTTTACTCTACTGGTTTTTAAAGGACATGACAAATTCAGATAAAAGATGAATCTATTGTTGAATCCATTAAACATGTCATCTAGGCAATTATAATCGTCTAGGAAATCCCAGGATTCCAGCGCTAGACGCATTTTCAGTTCATGAATATTTTTTTGGTCGCACAACGCGTTGTATTGGAGCTTCGATGCCCCATCTCCATCCTGCGGACAATCGTCAATAAGAACCTCTTGCGCGAAATGGTCTGAGATGGCCGCATTCAAAACAGAAACAGAGACATTCGAGATATTAGTAATTACGTTGTCGATGGCTGTTCTTGTCAAAGCGGTTACCCTAGTCGGCGAGCTCACTGACCAATTAAGTCCAAAAGAATTTAGAATGTCTCGTAGCCGCTGGGTTAAGGGGTTGGTTTGGTCTAGTACATTTATATTAAAGTCGCCAATTAAAATAAATTAATATTTGTTTGAAAATAAAAAATTTAAAATCAAATCCAAACGCTGGAGTTACTGCAGCCATTGGGTGAGCGATACAATCCAATAATGTTTATCGTCCCAATAGATTTAGTATTTATTTTGACTCCCTCCGCTTCTAGGTCTAGTTCGAATGTACAGTTGATCTTGAGCTGAGTATAATTTAGAGAACTTTTGCCACACCACCCACTTTGTTACGTGTCCTACAGAAAATGTTTGCCAATTCGTAATTTTCTAGTTTGAAAAAAGATACTGTTTCCAGCTTATACCCATGTTCCGAGATGACCAGTACATCAGGTTTCAGCTCATCACACATGAGTACAAGCTCGTCTAACTTATTTGAGGCGGTTTGTGCATTTTGATGTATGATTTTGAATTTTGAACACTTCGAATTTGGATTATTTAAAATTTTGGATTTGTCTTGAATATATGTATGCACACCCGAGCCTGATGTATCTATACCTTCGTACAACCTGCGTCTAAAAAACAGTTTTTTAAATTAGTACTTTGATTCCCTTCATTTGGAACGATAAGGAATGTGTTGACGGCATCTGATAAAGTCCCAATGTCTGATGTTCTGGGCTCAAGTGGGATAGAAGTAGACACACAGGAAGCAGCAGGTGAAGGTGGGCTAGAAGACTGCACAGCAACGGGAGACCGACCAGAAGCAGACGAGACGCCAGGCGCATCCGCAGGAGCACCGACAACCACAGCAGGCAACCTTAGTCCAGTACGTGGGGTTGATCTCACCGCGCCCGCGTAGCTCCCGTGCTGAAGCCAATTGGTCGGTAAAGGTGTGCGAAGGCGCTCGTGCATTTGAGATTTGGCTGAGGATGAAATCCGAGAAGCCAGCCCCGGTCTCAGACCAACGACAGTCCTTGGTTGTCGAGCGGCGGCCAGACGAAGCCTCCGTGCAGCCACAGCTATCATGTCGGAAAGCACCAACTTCCCCCTCCGGTTGAGATGCTGCCCGTGTTGGGTGAATAAATGTCTCCCCAATAATGACACGTCCACCATCGCGGCTCCCACCTCCTCGAGACTCTCCCGCAGCTCCATGTTGATACCCCTCACTTCCTTGTTGATGTAGGAGTTCCAGGGATCGTGATGGCGATGAAACATTGACACCACTACAAAGTTTGTATGATTACGTGTCATAATAAACTTCTTTACTTCGTCCACGAGAACACTAGCAGGCTGTTTATTTTTAGTGGTAACGTCTGACAGATCATTAGCCCCAGCAATTATAACCACTGTGTCGTCTTCTGTAAAATTCTCCGTCATACTGTGGGCAGTGTCCAAGACATGGGCCATAGGAGCCCCCGAACACGCGTCAACAAATAATTTACAAGCATGGGCAAACCTTATATGTTAAAAATTTATAAATATCTTTACCATGACTGTGGGCGAAGACATGTAGTTTTTGTGGAGGTTCAGTGGTTTTCTCCAAATAATGCTTTGGTTGTTTTCTAAAATTTTGCATGGTTTCTTTTTTTAAATAGGTTTTGCTATTTCGTTTTCTTTTTCTTGTTCTTCTTTTTACTTTAATGAATTCTTCGGTATTTAAATTTAAATTATTTTTATCAGGCAACAAAGAGTCAGTGTTACTTAAAGGAAAAGGAGATTGAAGCTGCGTGCTATTATTGTCACTGTTGAATATGCTATCGACCGCCCCACTGTACTCAGTCTCATTGTGCTCTTGCCATGTGTTCTGTAATCTTACGTGTTCCTCCTCTAGAGTCCTGATGGTCTGGATCATGTTACGAGCTTCCTCATTCAGTATAACACAACGCTGACAAGGTTCTTCATTGGTATCAGGGAGCTCCTTCGTTTGAACAGCCACTTCCTTAGCTCGTGTAGGTGTATTTTTCAGAGAACTAAGTTCATTATCTTTCTCCTCTAGTTGAAGAAGCATTGACTGGCACTGGAGAACTAAGCACGATTGCTGGTGAGTAAGCTGGTTGATACGTTCTATCAGCTCGTCCTTGGTCTTCATATGGTTGTCCTCGGTCTGAGTACCGCTGTCAGAGCGCGACTTCCTTCCGGTAAGTGGTGATAACAACGGCGAGGCGGACAAGCTGTCTTGGAAAGAGAGAGCAGACGGGGACGCACCATTTGATCTCGGAGCAGATCTTGAGTCGGGTGTCAGGGACCGCATGGTGACGGGATGTTGCCCACTATGCTTCTCATTAACTACAGTTAAAACCGTCTTGTGGGAATCAGTCCTCACTGACGCTCCACAATTTTTTCCGAGGAAACACCAAGACATATCACCATTCACCAGGGTCCCCTTCAATCTATACTTATGCTTTAAAAAAATTATACAAGGCCTACCCTTTTGGGTATTGTCCCAGGGTAAAGTCCATGTTAATTATTTAAATCTGGTCTAGTACATAAAATAAAATATGTACAGAATATTTCTTTTTTATTTTTGGCAAAAAGATATTGTATTAATAAAGTGTGTGTCCATTCATTACTTAGATGCAAAAAATAGGGCGATACAGCTGGATTTGAACCCTCGCTCCGGTGTTCACCTGATACAGCAGTAACCAGTTAATTATCCGCTTATCGCATAGATAGCGTGAAGGTACTATTGTGCCGGTGTCCTTGCCTTATCAAATAGCCGCTTATCTGATTGAGAGTGCGATTGTACACTAGCTCTGTGTCTACAGGCCAGCTGCAGCAGTTCCCGTAGATTCCCTCGACTGGCAGCCTGATATGCGCGTCTACGTTGCGCAGAATAGTTGTCAGTTTATATTAATAACTGTCAGTAATTTTGTCAAGAGGTTAGTCTACTTTTCGTTTTCTTCCTGTAACCTCAAATTTATGAAAATATTTAAATATCAGTAAGAGCGTATATTACTCACAAGTCATTAAAATATCCTGTACAGTCGTTACAATAAATAGTATTCGTACTGATGATTTCGTTTGAACGATATAATATGTCCTTAAAACTAACAATTAAACTTTAAAATATGGAAACGATAAATTGCGTGTACAACGTAACAGGGTCAGGGCCGCCAACGAGAGTATAGCGCCACGAGATCCCAAAAAAGGTCCTTGAGAGAACCTTCAAGATGTTGACAATGTTGCCCGGCGTTGAAACCCAGCGTGCAAACATCGGACGGCACTTGCTGGTCCAGGAGAAAAAGATATAAAAATATTTTGACCTGAGTGAGTGGCGTTTGAATGGCTGGAGCAGAACTGATGGATGTTGCGACCTTAAAAATCCGTGAGATATTCACAACGGAGACCAGCAGGGTTCTTATTAGCCAGGACAAAACAATGTTCAGGCCATCTATCAGAGTGGTTTGTGCTGGCTAGACTTGGGGTGGCAATGCTCCTTGAAAATTCATCGGCAAAAAACATTCCGGGTCATTCTTTTTAATAAATCAGAATGTAAATAACGTCATAACACTGCCCTTGTGGATGTATAAATTCTGGTAATTGCGTGTTGAATGTGATATGGACTGGTGGAAGTCCACAAATTTAAAAGAATTCACTTAATCATGCAGTTTCACCAGGGTACAGGTCCTCGCGCACTACCATTTCACTGCCTATTACACGCTAGGGGTTTGGGTCAGGGGACTATACTCTCCGATGTATCAATTTTAATGACAATCATTGTTAAAGCCTAACCAACGGAGTACAATATTCAATAGAACATTTTGAAGCGGAAATTTGGTCTTTTCTGATCGGTATTGTTGGCATGTGTATACGACACATCTATCGGGTTTTCAACGAACGTTGGACGTTTTCCAATTTGATTTACTGTTGCCCGTTTAGGATAGCATAAAAAAAAGACGAAAAAGATGTCAAAGCCTTGGTCATTCGTGGTATTTATTATTAAAAAGAATAAAACTCCTTATAATGTGTATTATTTCAATTTCGAGGGAACACGAATAAATGCAAATTATGTTTATTAAAAAGAGGGAAAATGTATTCAATAAACCCTGTTAATGATAGGTAACACATTTAATATAGTTATTTTCATTAGTGGGTTAGGCGATCATTTAAAAGTCATTTTCCAGTTGTTTGTTTAAAAAGGACAACAAATTCCTACTTCACGGGGGGGAGAAAAAAATCGTATTGTTCAATAAAAAATTACTACCATACTTCCGAGTAAACTCTATATGATAAAAACTCTTTCTTCGTAGACCGTATGAGTTTTTTACATCATACGATTTCGAGTTATATCGACTCCATTTATATGGGCTGGGGAAAAAAAAAATACATCGTCAGTCGTGCTCGATCTTCTCGATTTTATCTTGAATGCTTTTGCACTGTGTTGGCCCCATCTGTACACTCTAAATCTACACATTTGTGCCCGTTTCAATCTCGCAAAATGGACAGTATATTAAATGCAAGTGTACCGGTTTTATAAATAATAATCCTAACAACAAAAGCAGTAGGCTCCATTCTTTACAGAAAGCGGAAAGGCAATTGTATGTATTAGAATTCATTTTTTTGTATAAAGAAAATAGTATATTTCCTTATAGTAATTGAAGATACCTAGAGGAAATACTAGTCGTGGAATGCCACTCGTGCCCGGGAAAGAACAACTGATTCGAATGTCTACATTGTAGAAATAAAATTTTACACCATATTAGCCTACTTTCATCTCTTGGTTGGTTTTGTCCTACCCACCTCCCTAAGTCACCTAATTCCCTATCTTAGTAATTTATTGATCAAATAAGTTCAGTTGCTAAACGTGAGGGGTTTTATTGTCCATTAGAGGGCGGTGAGGTTCTCCTGATTTCTTGATGTTGGATGATCTTATTCCATTTTGTAAGTGATATCTAAGTTATTACAATTAGTGTATAACTATTTTTACATTTTAAGGATTGAAGTTTAAAAGTATATATAACATGCGAATCCCAGTATTTATATATTATATTATATATTATATATATATATATATATATATATAATATTACCCAGCGCCATTGAAATTAAATATAAAATCAAAAAAGTCTTATTATTAGCGAAACGTTAGATGCTATATAAAAGTTTGGCTTTGGACTTTAAGAACAGATATCGTCTTGGTGATATTCTAATAAATTATAATTTCCAAAAAGTCTTAAACAAGGTTCAGGATTGTTTTTTTTCAGAGTTGGAATGCAAACATCATCACATAGGGGGGCCCCTTTTAGGATTTACCCTTTGATTTATTTTATTACCAGGGTGTATAGTATTTCATGAGTATATTTTATAGAAAACAACCGACGATATTGAAATAATTTTAAACGCTATTAAAAAGTAAAAAACTTAGCGAAGTGTGAAGCGAAGTAAGGAGGGGAATAGGGGGGAAAAAAAAAAATGTTCTTGTGAAATCTTTTGTTAAAAATATAGTGGCTCATTAACTAGTTTGGTATCAATCGCGTTCTCCAAAGATCTCCAAGATCAGATTTTTGACGTCACAGATCTTTAACACGGTCTTAACACTGTGTGCAAAAATGGATAAATAATATCAAGTTAATTTTTGCAGGCAATCATAATAAGGTACTCTTGTTGTCAATGCAATGACTGGGAACTGATACATACAAAATGTCATGTATACAACTTAATAACCGTGATACGCAGAGTCCGAGTTTTTCAGTGACAGCGACCTACCGAAATACAATTTTTCAAGTATAAATTGAATGACCTTTATTTGTTGTTGACATTATTTTAAAAGGGGGGACGATCGGTCAATAGTAAATGCTGGATGGCTTAATAGTTTGACTTGTAACCGGTTCTTGAGAAGATATGTCCGTGAGATGTTCGCTCGATCTGAATCAGACAGGGTCCGGACGCCATTGGTCTTAAGTTAGCCGTCGGTTTTTTATAGTCAGTTTAATAATCTTTCCCAATTTAACTAGGAGTTGCTCTGTTTTGAGAGCGTGGTTAGTTGGAATATTTACCCTGCGTCTGGCATTACTTGTAGGCAGCAATGTGCGTCCCTGCTGTGGTAGACACAGGGGGCACACATATTTACAGCCCAAGTTCGACAGTCTTGGGTACAAGATTCGGGTCCTTAAGCAATACTCAAAACCTGCACTGTGAGTGCATTTCCAACTTGATATCTAGCTCCCATTGAGGCAATTAAAATAATTAATAATCCAAACATATTTCAGAAATCCAGGTATAACACTATTTTTAAATGTCCACAAGTGTCCTATTCTGTTTGGAAAATTCATGACAAAAACCGATACATTACTTAACTATTATGATGGCAGCTACTTGCCAAAGGATGGCCATAGATGTGGATAGAACTGATATGGGGATATGTATTACAAATTCTGATTGGGTTAGTGTTAATAAAAAAGAGTTAACGAGTTAAAATTATTTTAGCAATTACATGATTTACAACTGCAATGAAAATTGTTTCATTTCAAACAGCATTTGAACACGTTAAATAGAATATCATGTAATTAACAATTTGAAATATTTTGTATTTTTGCCAACAAACTTTAAGTGATTTCTTGAAACTATTTTGCAAGAGATTGTTAGAAAGAGATACTTTGATTAGGTAATTATAATCATCATGTAAAGGAATTATTCCTTTGATGGCGTTGAAGAGGATATGGAATTGTATTAAAAGTTTGTTCGTTGAGTTAAATCCAGGACTTATAACATTTCTGAAGATATGAGGACGCGATTGCCGTGAAATCCGACAATGGAGTTTCCTAGAACTTGTAATCCATATCTATACTAGGCGCTTTCTCGTAAAATCTCGGGTGTTGACGGCGTCTCAAATGCATTAAGAATTAAGAGTAAACGCTTGTTGTATGTTATGAGCGAGTAAAGTAATTATACAATCCGGATACCTGAATGTACATTTACTAAAATTTGGTGTAGTTATTTGGCAAAACATTAAGTAATATATTTTAAATGTAATAACTGATAACCTTCAAAATTAAATTGGAAATAAAAAATTATTTATAAAGCTTTTGGAAATTAATATATAACAAAATAGTTAAATGTTGGGACATACTCAAATTACTTTTCTAAGTGACTTGAAATATGCACCACGTTATTAAAAAGCAATTTTGAAAAGAAGTTTTTATTAAAAATGTCATATTCTTATTATAATATTAAACAATTTAGAAGCAAACAACTTCTGTTATTTGTAATAATAAATAGCAATTATAATTTATTGGATTAACTGTTTTTGCAATCATGTGGTATATGTTTTTTATCATGGTTTGTATGGGGGGCTTTTTAATGGAGTTTATCTCGCACTTGTAAACAATTTCGGGGTTGTTTTCAAATTCCTTGGCCCGAATAGACTCTCAGCTCTAGAGATCGTTTCAGAGTTCGTATTGATATAGATTTTTTGTGGTTGTTTGGCTCAGAATTTAAAGTGGAGCATCATTTGCCAAATTGCTACGTCTTTAACGTTGGGGTTCATCAATGCTTGCCCGATTTCGAATCAGAATAAATCGCAGGCTGTAGTTTAAGCTATACCGTCTTCCCAAAGTATGGAAGTGGGGGACACTTATTACTACTAAAACTCGCCAGATAAGAAAACGTAGCACAAGGTGAAAATAGGGAGTAGTAGTATACAACTAACGGATTTTCAATGATACCAACATTTAACCGAAACACCAATATACTTACAATAATTTTGAATTAGGGCAAAGGAAAACTCAGCTTACTTTTTAAGGTAGAGCAAATGCTCCACAAATTTAAAATTTATAACGCGCGTGGCAGAGGACTTATCTGCTTCTTAGTAATACATTTAATGGAGTAACGCTCTACCAAAAACTAAAAATAATACTTGCGAAAATGGCAGATATTGTCAGCTTGAGAACTTATTCAGCTTTGGTAATCAATTAGGTGGAGTATATGCTCCACAAACCTAACTATAAAATCTTCGCAGCGCCAAAGCAGTCCTCTGTTTAGTAATTTATTAGGTGATGTTGGCTCCGGTCAGCCAACTGATATCCTTGATCCACCTTCCCCTCGCCCTCGCCGTGACAAGCGATTCGAGTAGGTGGGAGATTCCTGAATGAAATTCAAAATTTGAAAACTAAATTATTTTTGAAGGAATAAACTCCGTATATATATAAATACACATTCGTTGTTACCTTTATTGTTTGCAAATGTGTTCGATTAAATTGAAATATTTGTTCAATTAAACCATTTTTGATATAATTTGAATAATATTTATTTTACTTATTCCTTTATGTATATGTGACATATAGGAATATATATATATACACATATATATTCCTATATATATATAGGAATATATATTTACATTCATTACATTTGTATAATATGGTAATTGCCCGAATGAAGTTATTTCAAATAAAAACATTGAATCGCAAAAAAGTACTTGGTCCGCCGGGACTCGAACCCGGGAATCTCATCACCTTGCAGGGTGAAATGTGTCTACCATTACACCACAGTGCCTTCCACTTTTTACGATTCATTTATTTTGCAATTTGGCCGTTTCTTTCACATATGTGTTTTTAGAATAACCTAAACTATCTATAATTCATCCTATATATAGATATATATATATATATATATATGATATATATATATATAGGGATAATTAAATAAATATTTTTCAAATTTATCAAAATGATTTAATTGTACTAAATATTTAATTAAATGAATCCACATTTGCAAACAATAAAGGCAAAAACGAATGTCTTATACCATGCTTTTGTGTTACAAACCAAAAATGATTGAGGTTTTTGGTGATTAATCTATTTCTACGATCATTGGGTGACTAAATCCTGCATTTAGAAAAAAGAATCTTTCAGATAGGACTGAAATGGGGCATGTAAGGTAAACCATTTTTTTTTTCTTTATAGGTACCATGGGTTTGACTTGTGGTTTAGGGGGGTGAGGGTTACAAAAAAGGCAAAAGATTTTCCCACCTTTTAAGGCAGACCCAAATCACCAACAATAACCAAGAAAAACATTTGGAATTTACGGGAAGGAAAGTTAGTAAGACGAAGTCTTGACTTTGTCTGGTAGAAATAATTAAACGCAAAGTATTCGAATAGAAGTATTCCAAATTACATACATTCGAATACAAGGGTGCTTTTGAATTCAGGGTGCTTCTCGCCTGTTTTGCTCTTTCCTACTTATTCTTAGTAACTAACCTTATTTACTTGTAGGAAAAGTTGGAATCGGAATAATAGATAATAAAATACAGTTTTCTTAAATTTACCCCTTACAGCTTTTTTAAACATTTGTATAGTTTGTTCATTACTGAAAAGTATTAAATATGGTTAGAAGCAAATGGGAAAATTCCCTCTCACAATTTATAAAGACCACTACAGGAAACATTCCTATTTCACGTTGCACATATTCTGTCGATTATGATAAAGAGGAAAAGTTGTAATCCATTAGTATTTCTTTATTTAATTTTTTTTTAGTTTTAATAGAGCAGTGTTTTGTGGAACCTGGGTTGGGAGTGTGTAACATTTTTTTATTTGTGCCAATGAAATAAACCGAATCTCTCTGCAAAATTCATACCTTTTGATTGAATAGCTTCCAACAATATCAGTAATACTTATTTTTTTAGTATTCAGTAACCTATTTTTGCCCTGGATAGTAGAATTTTAACCGTATTCGGAATTCTTAACACGTCAGGAGAAAAGCTTCGCTATCACGCAAGTAGCGTTAACACAGTTGCTCGGATCAAGAAAATACATTAAATATGTAACTGTATTTTTCTTATATTTCCTGTCCTTTATATTTTTATTGATAATGTATAACATACTACAGATTTTGTATTGGAGGAGGATAAGTACAGTCATTTTATATTTTATTATTAATTATTTTCTTTTTCACTGTTTCGGAGTTACATCAATTTTGAATTTAAATTCTTTTAATAAATAATTCAAAAATGTATTAGTCTATTCGTTCATCTGTCTGTATTCTTTCTTTCTTTCTTTTTATTGTATTTTGAACAATAAGGACACATTGCATTTTCACAAAAGTCAGGTTTAGATTATTAGTTAAATTCCCTACTATTACACATTCATACTTACATTACTCTTTTACACAAACATCTCTTGCCCATTTATTTAACATGAGACTCGGGGGCTCTAACTAATTTTTTTGTATTTATATTGTTGATTTTACTTCTCACAGGCAGCCAGCCATAACCTCTTCGACAGAATATAAAACGCATTATTCGACACCAGTTTTAGAAGCTTCAGAAAGGGCTTTTAACACTGGTTTAAATTATCCGACGGTATTTCTACTATAATCTGGTAAATTGTCAGGTACCATAATTTTAAAGATAAATTTTTCCGCATGTTAACCCCAAGTATTACTACAATCTTAAATATGTTAGAGTATATTCCATTTTTGGATGATGCTATTGTAATTAAGTGTATATTTTCTCAAAGACCCAAACAAACTCAGATAAATAGCAAACAACATGTATATAAACCATCTGGTACATCCACTGATTTCTCTTTTATCTCGCATTATACGTTTCAAAACAACTCTCAGTCAATAGGCAACATGTTAACGATAAACAGTCCATTTTCCCACCTGTTTTTAACGTATTTTGGTCATATGGTGCCACTGGATTCATTCCTGGTGCTTGCAATCAGGTTGGGAAGTGTCTAAGTCCTGGCACTGTTATTCATTTCATTCAAAATCTATGTGTAAGCCATGTGCACCTGGAAAAACTTATTACCTTAATAAATTTAAGTATTGAAGTGTATAATGTTTCTCCAAAGTGCCAATAATATCCAATCTATATATATTTATATTTAAAAAATGTATTTTAAATCTCCGTTAATTATATTTACTAGACACTTAGAATAGAATGGTGTAAAAGAAATAAGAAATCACTGGGTTTCATGTTGTTCACCTCATTTCTATTTTTTTAATTAATTATTTGGTGAATACTTCTAGACTCAAATTTAATAATAAACCGTAGTTATACTAATATATGAATACTGTTAGTCATATATATGTTTCTGCTAATTAATTAAGAAAGTTGTATTTGTATTCCAGGTTTACTTTCAAAGGACAAATCCTAGTGTTGCTAAAACTGTTTTATTATCCAACGGTTCCTCTATAAAAATAATTATGTCAAACGTTATCTACTAATAGTAATAAGTTTAAACACGTTCATGTTGATACATATAAGTTCTAATATGATTTTATTACATTAAAAATTAAACTTAATGTCCAAAGACTACGTCCCTGTACCGCCAGGGCTGGATGTAGGGTCGTTGTCTTAAACTAGGATTTGATTGGCAGGAGGATGAAACAACAATAAAAGGCTCCTCGTGGTGGTGCCCGCAGTGCACCAGTTCTCCTGTACCAGGGCTATACGAGTGAGTAGCCAAGCCATATCACTAAACACACATCTGTTATATCACAACATATTAGCAAAATATTACAGTAAGTATGGTCTGTATTATGTGAAAACACTTTAGGAGCACAGAACAGAAAGTGTCGTGTAAACCCGGAACACACGAGTGGAGTAACCCAAGCCATATCATAATCACACATCTGTTATATCACCCAAATTTTTAGCAAATATTACAGTACGTATGGTCTGTATTATGTGAAAACACTTTAGGAGCACAGAACAGAAAAGTGTGTGTACCTGGAACACACGAGTGAGTAACCCCAAGCCATATCATAATCACACATCTGTTAATCACAACAGGTTAGAAAATATATAGTAAAGTAAGTTTCTAATATGTGAAAACACTTTAGGTTATAGACAGTGTCGTGTACCAGGAACATAAAGTGAGTAAACCCAAAACCATAAACAATAATCACACATACGTTATATCACAACAGATTAAACAAATACTACAATACTTATTGTCTCATATGTGAAAATACTTCAGGAGCATAGAGTTGTGTAAATTAAATATACTTGTATTGTGTCCCTTACGTATTCCAATAAGTGAAAACTCTGTAGGAACGTGGACAGACTCTATGTAGATGGGATATACATTGTAAGTATTATATA
>NW_025787624.1:0-12353 GCF_021130785.1 Homalodisca vitripennis
TCACTGATGTTATACATTACATAATAATCAAAACTTTACTTCCACAGTTTGTATTTGTGCTCGTTGAAATATGTCATTAAAATCTATCCCATGCGATGTGATAACTCATTAAAGAGTGATAAAACAACATATTTGTATTTTTCGTCTTCAGAACTAGTTATTTTAAAGAACTGTAACCAAAAAACAAACAAGAATCCACCAATTAGGAAAAAAAGGGATGACCACTTTCTAAAACAAATCGTGACAGTAACAAGTAAGTAACAAATTACCTTATAGCCCTACAGCGATTAAAGTTTGGGAATCGGATGGAATGTCTAACTTGAACGCCAATGAGTGTACGAATTTTAAACTGACGTGTCGACGGGAGGTTTGGTTCGGGAATTGATCCCTATATAATAATTCTGGATTGGTATGGGGAAAGGAACTGGGTATTGGGAGATACGGTGTGATCGGTCAGCTTGGGAAATTGCAGCTCATGTCTGCGTTAATTAACGCTAATTGGGTTCTCGGCAACTGTCGAAACCTTTCCCAAAAACACTAACAGATCTTGTTGGGCAATACTTTAACAATGGACCACAATTGATAGATTTCAATAACGATTTATTGTGCTAAACCATAGAAAACGATTAGTGTCGAAAACCTATTATTAATAGGTCTACTAGGTTAAGTGGGGGGGGGGGGGGGGGGGGGGGGGGGGGGGGGGGAGGGGGGGGGGGGGGGGGGGGGGGGGGGGGGGGTTTCTATACATTTTGTACTGCAATTTATTTTAAGGTTGAAATTCTACTTGGAATTTTCCTGCTAAATAGGTCTAAAATTGTTTCAAGTGTTACTCTGAAATTGGGGTGGGAGCTATTCAATCAATACTCAGTAATGTTACATAGGAAAGTGCGGGCGAAACCCACGGGTGTGGCTATATTATATTGTTAAAATAAATAGAGTTACTTTACTCGTACAAATAAGATTTTCTTCTTAGAATAGAAACTTAAATCAGACTACATATGATTTAGATGCCATGACTATGATTATGATTATGATGATTCGCACGATTTATTAATAGCTGATTCGATCCACAATAATTGAACACAGTGGTTATTCGATACAAAATCTGGAAAAAGAATACTGGAGATTTTTTAATTTAAATTTTTTTAACTTCCCTAAAGAGACCACACACCAAGAGAAAAAACTATAAAATGCTAAATGATTTTTGTACAATTTTGAAAAATGGTGAATAGTATGGGATTCTTTTATTAGATTTATAAAAACACTGAATGAAATATTTTAAAAATACTTAGTTTTTTGTACGATTAGCCGTGATAGAGTCCCTAAAGGTAAACAAATCTAGTTTTAGAAGTATTTGTATTTGCTAGTAACCGTTAATATATTGATCGATACTATTAATAGATTCGGTTGTAAAATGAAGTATTCTGTTAGCAAACAAAAAGTTAAATAGATAAATTTCCCTATTCCATTATATCTGGTTCCAAAACAACAGTTTCAAAAACGAAATCGTAAAACAGTGGCGAGGTGAAACGAAACAATAACAACAGCCGAACACGGCCGAGTGTTGCCGATCCTTAGCCGGAATCTGCACGAGCCGTCGGCGTCCCGCGTTCAGTGTTTTCATCGCTGTAGGCCACGCAAAGGATCGATACACACAGACACGAGACGCCAACTGCTTTTTGACCCTCTTTCTGGTGTTTTACAAACATTTACCGAATTTTCTATTTCTAAGAAACACCTGAAGTAATGGGAACAAATAAATAGATTGTATGTCCAATATGAAAACTTGAATCATTTCGTGGATCACAAAATCGTTGATAAAAATAAGAAAATGCTAATAATTGAGGTAAAATATGATTAAAGTCAGAATTACTTTCTCAGGATCACAATCAAGTGCACCAGGCTTACAAAAATATCCCAAAACATTTAACATTGCACTAGAAGGTTACTTCACAAAACCATTGTTATTCATGTACTGTTTTAAAAAAGGTGACTTTATGAGACAACTGATTTCCAAGAATTATTTTATATGAGTTTTATATACCACACACAATCTAACGTGTATTGGCAAATCAATACGTTGAAACACATTTTGCTCCTGTTGAAATTTAGGGTATCAATTTTCGGATTGTGAACAATTCAGCTAAGTAAATTACGTTTTTAAAGAATCCTTCGACAGAATCAAAGAATACCCTTACCTCTAAAATTGCTATTTGTTTACATGTTTATAAATAATAACAACGCAATTAAAACTATAGTTGAAAGATAATAGAACTAGTATCAAAATCTGATTTCTACAGATAATCTGATATATTCCTAGAAACTTTTAATATTACAATAGACATTACACATTCTCCATATTCATCCACCACGTCAAACATCTGCACTCTTTGGTTATTATTATTCTTTATCACGATAACAAGCTGTAGTAATGTGTTTGTTTCGAAACCCAAAACCACTTCAAATATGGTTTTTCAAATAGTAGTGTTGTTAAATGTCCCTAATTTTGAAAAAGTATTATAAGTTTCCTTAAAAAAATTGTTTACGTATTGATGAGGATGCTGTGGAAACAGGTAAATCATGTGTTTATTCGTCGCTGGGACATTTCTAAACATTTCCACCATTGAGAACTCATGAAACCCAAATCCAACATCGAACTTTTACAATCCACCCCATTGTCTAAAGTGTATGTAATTTAATAGCTTTTTTTTCTATGAGAATGCATTATAAATCAGGTAATTCACTAAACACATTTATCTTTCCTTATATCTTTGGTGTCGTTTTACCCAGCTTTTTCTCTAGGTCTCTATCGTACCAACAGTCTCATAAAAACTCTAACTAATCAAAATTTTGTAATGATTTTCAACTAAACAAAACACGATTAGCCCGGAAGAAACCAGTGCCTACTCACAAAGAAGGCCTATTTTTATAGTTTTCTTTCAGATTTCAGTTTCCAACACTATATAGAAGAAAAAGTTAATTTTTATTTTTTGCACACGCACCCCATCCCACAGAACAATCCAAATGTTTTAGTACCATTTTGTATTAGCAATAGCTTGAAAATGTGTGGAAAGAACATAATGTAACCCACAATTTTCTATTTTCCCTGGCTTGATCGTCAGGTTCAACATAGAAAATCATTTTTTGCCGGGCTTTGGAATTTTTTTCTTTAACACAATTCTTTACAAACAGCTTTTTTAAAACTAACCCTTCGGTGATACGATCATGTTCTTTTTTAAGTAATACTGGAAAAATACAATAAAATCCATGTACACGAACTATTAATATTCATATACACATTAACTATCATTTCTGTACAGACATATATACATGAACTCATGACCTATTCATGTGTTCTCAAAACAGAACCTCGTCTGCTATGTTAAATGTTGGTTAAGGGTGGAAATCAGTACACGGATACCCTCTCTGTAAACTACATGATTACTGTTTAAACTATTCACCTCTTCAGAAGAAACATTAATAATTGAAACTGTAGATCCGGATCAACACTTGCATGTGTTACAAAGATCTTTCTCACAACAGGAAATCCTTTATAAATATTATAAATTGTATTCTAATGCGTATATAGGATGAAACTAAATAGAATTTTTATTGTTTATCACTCTAAAAACATTAATAAATTTCTAGGAATTACTGTGCAAATAATAATATATATTTATTGAATAAGAATCCGAAAATAACGTAAACAGAGATTGTAGAAAAGTAGTTTGAACGTTAATGCTTTTTTATAAATAAGTTATATCATTTACAAAAATTAGCCTATGCAATAAAATTTACAGCTTCATAAGGTAAGATACTTAGGAAAAACAATGAGCACCAACGAATGCAAAGCCACGTCGTGCTTTGAAGTTAACGATCTTTCCTCTGGAAACGTATAAAAGCTACCTAATAAAGCTACTTTCATTTAACAACATTCAGGTTTAATCAAAACTTTACTGCTGCTGGAAAATAATATTAAATGAACTAAAGTTAGAGTTATATTACCATTTATGTGTTATCATACTTTGAAGTTTTACAATATTTTGATGTTCAAAAATTAAAAAACCCGGAACGCTTTCAGTAGGGCTACGTTATGGGTGGATAATGAGCAAATTCCCGTCTATAACTGTTTATCTACAATGCTTTATCACCCGAACCGCGCCCAACAACGAGGCAAATACATACTGGAGAATCTGCACTTTAGAAGCTCATATGGCCGCGTCAGGAGGAAAATAGTATCAATAACTCTTTTTTTATTCAGGGATCGATCCTTTGCAATATCTACTAAAACTTTTTTTCCGTCCTGAAAATTTTCAGGCAGTAACTGCACCATCACAATTGTTCATACCAAGCTGATTTTTCAGGGGCAATCGGTTGTTTGACGTAGTCGTGCTGAGAATGCTGATTTAAAAAACTGGTGACAACAGAAACTGAGAAGACCGACACTCGCAGCCTTTATCAGATTTCGAACATTCAGGTTCCGAATGTACCAGGCAGACTCCAAGAGAAGACGAAACCACCTCAGGCCCTAAATTGTAGGTGCACTAATTGAAAGGCTAATTTCTGGATTGCAGATTGCTTACCGTTTAGTGGGTAACAATCCACGTACCAACGGATAGTGCGTACCATTACCAATAAATATTTTGATTAAATTTAATCTCACAGTGAATGAGGCAGAATCTATGGTGGAAAAGAGAAAAGATTATTAGTAGACAATTTTTAGAATATGATTTATTATGATAGTTATTTCTGTTTTAATTTGTGTCTTTCAGACTAATATATTAAACTATTAGGTAATATAAAGTAATAACATAAATTAGGTCGTTTTATATATATTTTATGTTTTATGCCTATAAAGGGTCCCTTTTATAACATCAGGATAGTGCGGGTAAATCCACAGGTACATATTATTAAGTAATGAAACCGTACAATCGTCCGCTCGCACACCCACAGCAAACCAATCAGGGAAAGCCGGGTCCCCATGTGGCGTAACGGGAAGCCGGATCAAAACTAAACTAGGTAAAATTAAAAAGAAAACCGTGGTCCACAGAATACTCCAGGTTCATTTACATATGAACATAACATAAGCCCTATCCCAGCGGAGAGAACAACAAAATAGTTCATCAAATTTCACACCAAAATGGAACCTTCCCTGTCAATATAAATATATAGGCGATAAAATAAAAATAAAAAAAAATAATAAAAAAAGGTCCCTGCAGTAAGTATATACCTCAAACAATCCTTGTCAGTTCACACCATGCA
Source organism: Homalodisca vitripennis (assembly GCF_021130785.1). Taxonomy (NCBI): domain Eukaryota; kingdom Metazoa; phylum Arthropoda; class Insecta; order Hemiptera; family Cicadellidae; genus Homalodisca; species Homalodisca vitripennis. Next base: position 5,263 of record NW_025787624.1, read on the forward strand.
TACAAAAAATTAGAAAAAGCCATCAATTTGAAACAAGAAATGCCACTTCCACCCGGTATCCTGAGCGGGGTATCACGGGTTTGACTAGAAAAATTTTTTCCCCTTATGGTGGCCGCCCTTCACAGAGCGAAAAAAGCGAAGGTTCTCGGGGAAAACCCCCATGTTGGGGAGAGACGGGAGAAAATAAAATCATCTCTTGGACCTCATCAGTGGGGGGCCCGAAAAATTAGCCCCAATGTCAGAAGAAAAAACAGTCTTAAAACTAAAAAAAAACTTAAAAAAAAAAATTTTCTCTGGGTTTAAAACCCCTTTAACTTGTACACCAGGGTTTGGGGGCTCTTGCCCCGCCCCCCCCCGGAAAAAGCCAAACCCTTCAAATGGTCAGGGGGGCCTCGCAGCCAAAAAACCCAACGCCACATAAATTTTTTAAAAAACACAGGCCCCGGGGGGACATAGGTATTAAACCCGGGCCCTTCAGCCCCCCCCCCCAAAAAGGGAAACCCCCTTTTTAAATTTTTTAAAAAAGAAAAACCCAAAAAAGAAATCCCCCTCCCCCCAAGGGTTGAAAAATTTTTAAACCGGGAAAACCCCCGAAGTCTGCAAAAGGGGAAAAACCAAAAAAATCCGTTGGGGGGAAAAAAATCCCCCAAGAGTTCGTGGGTAAAAAAAAGAAGGAAAACAGGAACCTTGATCGGAAGAAGGAGCAGGGTAGATCGGGCCCTTTGGGGAAAAAAAACCCCCGCACTGAAAAAGGAAATCAAAATGACCCGGCAAAGGCTTCAGGGGATATGTGCGCCTTTCTAAAAATTTTCCCCGGGAACTGAGGATCCCCCAGTCGGGCAAAAAACCGGAGTCAGAAACTTAAAAGAGGGGTTTGGGGCCAGCCCCTTTTACCCAATTTTTTTGCAGCTCTTTTTTTCCCGCCAAAACTAAAGGGGTGAGCCTTGCTAAACTAGACCCCCCCGGGAAAGGGTTTTGGAAAAACCGCCCCTCGGTTTACTTCCTCCTTACAACTCCCTAGCCCGAAGGGGATTCCCCCGGGCTGCCCCCCAAAGGGGCTTTACAGGGGGAGTCCCCAGGAGGTGGCAGAAGATCGCTAATTTTAAAAGGGTTTCCCCCCAAAGGGGTTGTTTGGCGGAAAGCCAAATAAAACTCAAAAAAGGTCCCGCCTTGTGACTTTTTCGGGGCCCCCTATTAAAGTAAAAATTGGCCCAAAGGTGTTTTTGATCCCGGTGGGCTGTTTTTCCCCCCAGGGAAAGGAAAAGGAGCAGATCGAAGTTTTCGATTAAACCGTTGGGCGTGAGAAGGCTGAGGATAAAAAAAGGGGAAAATAGTCAAAGGGGTTTCCCTGCCCAAAACACATTTTTTTTAAAAATATTGGAGACAAACTGTAAACCCCTTTTTGGGGAAAAATAAGGGGCGGGGTTTCCCAAAAATTGTTAAAAAAAAAGGGGTTTCAAAAGTGCTTCCCACCGTGAGATCCCCGGTAGCACCCGCAAGGGGGAAAAACCAAAAAAACTTGGAAAAAACATCCACAAAAAAAAAGGGTAGGAACTTTTTTCCGGACTTGCTAGCGGGAGAGGCCCAAATAGTCAATAAAAAAACCTTTTCCCAAAAGGGTTTTTTTTCCGCCACCTCGATACAAAAGACCCAACTTGGTATTTTGGCGGGTTTTTTTTGCGAGCACGTTCACAAAAACTTTAAGAGCTGCAATATCCCGGTCCATACCTTTCCAGAAAAATGACCCCCAATCTTCGCGGGTCTTATAATTTCCCCAGATGCCCCCCCACGGGGGAAAAATTGAAAATTTTGAAAGACCCCGGTAAAAAAAGCTTGGCAGCACTAACTTGGTTTTCTCCGCTGGGTTGTCACGGCAGCATAGACACCTCGGGACAGAAAATTTTGGGGGGTGGGGACCTCCCTTTTTTAAACCATTGGGTGAAAGCACAGTCGGGGTCCTTAAGTTGGGGTGGGAAAAATGTCCCAAAATTTCCAGAGGAAAAATCTAGGAGCACGCCCAAAATGGCGGGGTTGATAAATTTGGTGGTCGTTGGGGAAAATGAACATGCGTGACAGAGTGTCCGGATGATTTTTTTTTTGCCCGCACGTGCTGCACTTTGAATTAAGGGGAGAAAATTTTTGGGAAACCCCGCGACCAATTTCCCGAGCTGACCCGGGGGGGGGGAAGGAGCCAAAAATTTTGGGGCCGGTTGTCGGTTTTCCCCAAAAAAAAATTTTTTATGTTAAAGGGGAAAGCCCAAAAATTGTTAAATTTTTCCCAAAAAAGACCGCCAAACATTCCCGTCATTTAAAAAAAAAAAACTTTTTCTCACAAGGGGGTTAAAAGGGCGGGGAAGCATAAGTATGGGCTGCCGGATACCAAATTTCTTTTTGCGAAAAAAAAGCAGCAAAAAACTAAGGGGAAGATCAGTTTGCAAGAGAAATTACGACTGGGAAACGGGCATACCCCAAAACTGGAGGCTGCATCACTGCTTTCTTTCACTGCTTTTAAAAACAGTCTTTTGGGGCTTTCCCCCCCCTAAAAATTTGGACCCTTTTTCCTTTAAAAAGGGTTTAGGGGGGGGCCCCCCCCCTTCCCAAAATTTGGGGGGTGAAAAAGACGATAAAAAATTTTTTCATTCCCAAAAACGGGCAATCCCCCTTTGGGAACCTTTTGGAGGGGGGAAAATCCCTGATTGCCTGGGGTTTTCTCTGGATCCCAAAACCAACACCCCCGAAAAGAGGAAAAAAATGACCCCAAAAAGATTTTTCAGGGGTGAAAAAAACTTAAATTTTTTTAGGTTTTTGGGGGAAGGGGCCGATTTTTCGCCCGCCTATTTAGAACTTCCCTAGAAGACCCCAAATGCCCCCCATTTAAATCTCCTGAAAACAAGCGGGGAAACCGATATTGAACACGAAAATAAATTTTCATCATGAAAGATAAAATCCAGGAGTCTGGTGAGTTTTTTTGGGCCCCCCCCACCAAGCCCTTGGCACTGGGGAAATGGGAAAAATTTCCCAAAAGGGACCCAAAAGGCGTTGGGGGGCGAGATTTTTGGTTTTTTGAGGAACTGATTGGGATGCCTGATTAAGATAAAAAAAAGGAGAAATTTTTTTGGCCTTACCCAAAACCCGTTCCCAAAGCAGAATGCAAATCGAGGGGGAAAGGGCGGGGCAAATTTTTTAAACGAGCATTGAGCTTTCGATAATTTTCCCGGAAACCCAAATTTAACTTCCCATTAGTTTTTTTCTAAAAAAGGGGGCTGGAAAAAAATTTTTGCAAGACGGCCGATTACCCCCCTCTTTTGTAAATCTTTTAAACAAAATTTTTTGAAAATTTCCATTTTTGGGGGGGCAAGCTTATATGGAGGGAACGTACGGCGGGTTTGTAAGACGAAAAATTTGTATTTCCCAAAAGATTGTTCGTGAGTTTGTCTTTGGGGCTTTAGGAAAAATGGAAACCCAAAACTGCCTTTTTTTTCCCCCGCCCCCTTTTTGGCTAAGTGTTCCAGTTTGGGCAGGAGGGGCAAGTCTTATTTTTCCCCTTTAAGGCGCAGTCCCCCCGAGACTCGAATCTGAAAAAAGGGGAAAGAGCACCCCCTGGGGAAAGCAAAGAAAAAAAGACTGGTGGGGCCCAAAACCCAAAAATGCCAGTTCTTCCGATAAAATTCTTCCCCCAAAAAGAAAAGGGGAAAAAAAAGGTCCCCTTTTTCCCCCCAAAAAACCCCCAATCCCAAAAGAAATAATTAATTTTTTATGTGAATCTGGGGACTACAGAAATAGGTAAAGGTGTGCGTGAAAACAGTCCAGCAATTTTAAAAAAACTAGGCTCAACCCGCCGTATTAGCCCCAAAGGGTTTTAGATCTTTAAAAAAAAGACAAAAAAATCAGGCTGGGGCGACCCCGAATCAACCAGGGCCTTCTGCACCACATTCCCCAAAGCACATTCATTGGGGCAGGTTGAGCGGGCAGCCCTTACTCCCGCCAGCGGGAGCAGAAAACCCCCCCCCCTCGGGGGCCCCAAAAAAAGAAACTGTCCCCAAGTCTATTTCTTTCTGTTTTCTTTTGTTCTGTATTTTAAAACCCGCCCCCTTTTTTTCCCTAAAAATTGGTAAAAATTTTTGGGGGCCCCAAAAATTTAAAAACCCTTTTCGGCACGGTCGGGGTTATCGCCGCAAGCTTACTATTTTTTTTTATTAAGTGGACAAAAGGTCTAATAGGGCCCCCTTGCTTGCACCCATAAGGTCGGGGCTGCCCACGGGGGAAAAAAAAGGGGGGGGGGCCCCTGGCTCAGACTGCACCGGAGCATGGAAACCGGGCCCCCGGGAAGTGAGGGAAAAGCCTCAACATAGCCTCCCTTTGATCTCCCCATCCTGAACCCCCCCAGGAGATGGAGAGGCCCGGGCCAAAAACCCCAAAAGTGGGGGGCGGGTACAAAAAAACAAAAGGGGCGTTCCCTTTTGGTTTAATGCCCCTTTTCCCAAAAAAAGGTCCCCAAAATCCGTTTCGTCAAGTCAAGCGCAACACCCGGGTCATCCCGTATCTCCCCGACAAAAAAGGCTCAAGCTTGTCGGGGCCGGGGGGCGGTTAAAAAACCCCCCCACCCGCAAAAACCTCCCTAACCCAGCAGGGACAAAGAAATTTCCCAAAATTTTTGGCGTGGAAAAGGTCAAAAAAGGGCACCTCTCTTAAGGGGGTCTAGAAGGGATCAAAAAAAAGGGCCCTTAAAAGGGAAAAATGCGCTAAAAAAAGCATAAGCTGGCATTGTCAACCCCGGGAAAATTTTTTTACTTAAAAAAATTCCAGAAGGAAATGGGGAAATAAGTTAGTGTCAAACCCCCAACTCTGGGGAATGGTTTTTTAAAAAACCCCCCCCAAAGGAGGGGCATTTTCCCCAAAACTAGAAAAGGAAGGCACCCAATGTAGTTTAGCCTCACCGCCCCTTCAGGAGGGCCCACTTTCCCCCTCGGAGAATAGAAAAATCGGGGGGGGCTCGAAAGAAAGGCCCCGGGGGATTTTTAGAAAAAGTAAAAAGTAGTGGGAACCCCCCGTTGGGTGACAGCGGTTTAAAAAGACCCCCCTTCTCTTTACCGACCGCCCTCACTCAAACCATCAAAAGGGTTTTTTTAATTTTTTTACTGGCCAAAAAAGCCCCAAATTGTTAAAATTTTAGAGTCCAAACTGGGGGGTGACATAAAATAAAAAATATTCGTAAAGGCAAGTAAAAGCTGAGTGCCAAAAACCCTTTTTCTGAAAACCCCGGGCAGGGAAAAATGGGCTCAAAATTTAAAATCGTCTTCTAATTTTTCCCTTCGGGGTTTTTCAAAACTCAAATTCTGATTAATTTTTGGGAAATCTGCCCTTCCCGCTGCGGCCAACGCTATACAAGCCCCTAAAATTTAGCTCTTAATGCCCCCCCAAACTCCCTCGGGGTTTTTTTCCCTCGCCAACCTCAAAAAAAAACTCGGGCTTTCTTTTTTGCAGGCACCAGGGGAAAAAACCCCTACCCAAAAAATTAAGACAAAAAAAAAAACAAAATAAAACAAAAAAGCGTTTCCCAAAAATTACTTAGTAACCCAAATGGACTCAAACCCCCCAAAAAAGGGTTACACTGACGGGTCCCCAAATAAAACTTAAACCTGCTACCTAAAAGAAGGATACCCTGCAAAAATACACTAACCTACACCAACAAACAAAACAACAATGAGAGACAAACTAGGAGCAGGGGGGGAAAAACCCGCTCTGCTACCATTTAAAACCCTACATCGCCGTCGCACCCCCCCCGAAACCCATCAGGGAAGCGGGCCCCCCCCTGGTGGCAAAAGGGGGAAAGGGGTCAAAAAAAACTGGGGGGAAAAAAAAACCGTGGTCATAATTAAAAGGGGCATTTTCTATGAAATTTAAAATAGCCCAAAAAAGCGAGAGGAAAAAAAAAAAATTTTTTAAAAAAAATTTTACACCAAAAAAGAACCTTCCGTCAATTTAAAAATAATAAGCTATAAAATTTAAAAAAAAAAAAAAAAGGTGCCTGCGTAGTTTTTCCCCCCAAACAACCCTTTTCAGGTGCACCTGGGATAAAAAAAATTAAAAAACCCCAAAAATTTTAAACAAAAAATGCCAATTCCCCCCGGTATCCTTGGGGAAAAGGGGGGGTCCTAATGAAACCCCAAAAAATAACTAAAAAAAATTTTCTAAAACAAAAATTAAAAATTTAAAAAACAAAAAATAAAAATTTAAAAAGGCAACAATAAAAAATAACAAATAAAAAAAGAATAAAGCGGGGGATCACAGGTTGACTAGAAGATATTTCCCATGGTGGCCGTCCTTCGCAGAGCGCAAAAAAACGAAGGGTTTTCCCGGGGGCCACGCATGATGGAGAGATGACAGGAAAAATCAACTCTCTCCCTTGGGACCTCACAGTGAGGGGCCCTAAACTTTGCCACACATGAGAAAAGGGAAAAAAGCTCAGTAAAACAACAAAACAACTTAAATAAACAAAATTTTCAATCTGGAGCTACTCCTAACTTTTACCCCGGTTTTGGACTCTTGACGCCACCCTCCCGGAAAAAGCCAAAAAGCCTCAAAAAGGGCAGTGGGGCCCCTGCAGCCAATAAAGCACACAAAATCACTATAAAAAACAACATGAGCCGGGGGGAAAATAGGTATTGAACCCGGGTCGTAATAAAAACAAAATTTCAATATACACTTAAATCACTTGTAGTTAATATAAAATAGCTATAATTATAACAATAACGCTAGGGGATAACACTAAGAACAAGACAACAATAATATAAATAATTTAAAAAGATACATTTATAGCATTATAGATGTAAGAAGAAACCTGCTCGATAATGTAAGTAGGCAATAAAATGATATAGGTAATTTGAATTCAATAAAAATAAAAAATTTTTGGAATAAATGAACGATATAAAAAATATTGGGCCCCATGAGAGTAAAAAAAGACAGTTTTTTTTTAGAACCCCCAGGGAAACGATTTTTTTATTTATTGAGTTAAAGAATTAATTTCATCACCTTTCAGTACTAACCATTCGAAAAAAAATTCTTTTTACTAAACTAACCTAATGAGGGAA
>NW_025787625.1:0-13906 GCF_021130785.1 Homalodisca vitripennis
AACCACAACCACTACGAGGACTTAAAACTCGTAATACCGACCACCACAGGCTTCTGGTGGGCACAGTGCCAAAACATGAGTCCTCGCTTACAGTCGTAACATCAGTCCCGCAAACCCTGATATACTACCCACTACTACTAGCTACTATTACCGCGCCACCACTACGTACTAGTTACCACTTGCTACTTACAATGGTCCTCTTACCGATCCCGTCCTACATACCATTCCCAAGTCCCCAAATATTGCCACTCCTTCTCCCTTGCGGAGAATGAACCTCGTGGTGGCTTGGATTTATAAAGCCAACAAAAGAACGACCTACAGGAAGGAGATAAGATATAATTTTAATCTGAATCCGGTATGGTAATAGTGGCTTGAAACTGAACGAAAGGCGTACATAGTAACCTTTTCTTGAGTGTCTGGTGAAAAACACCTTCCTGAACCTCCATCCACTAAGAACAGAATTATTGTCCAATACGGAACCCAAACCTCGGCGACTTAATGTTGTGTCCACCAGCTATTAGGGAGCCGATTAGTGCCTGCTCATTATTTGATGGGACATATACAACAGGAGGAAGTTAGCATTCGAGAAAGTTGTTTAAACCTCCCTCCTACAGCAAGTTTTAGACTAGGATAAACAAGGAACGATTAGCCCTTTCAATTGGCCGGAATAAAATCAGTAAAATGACATAGCCCCCAACGAAACACACAAGACAAAACAACAGACCTGTCCATCCCGTTGGGAAGTTAAATGCCGACAGCAATATCCCTGCCACGTTAGGTGATGAGCCTTGGTTGACCCGAATTTTTGGATTGGACAGATAACGCAGTACATGTGGCAAGCAGTCACTAACATCAGTAAATTTAGGACAACCGGAAATATCCCTCATATCTGCAATCAAGTTCGGAAATGGGAATTTGAAGATTCGATGTGAATGGAGGAACCCGAGTCTCTTTCATTGAGGCTTCTCCATTGAACTTGCGAAGTCTGATGAAATACCATCCCGATCGGCTTACTAAATGCAGCACTGACCCGGAACTTTTTTAAGGGGAAACTCTTCTTTTACTGGTACCAGAAAGATAATAAGGTCATTATGGACAAGACATATGACGACTTTTACAATTCATTCTTCGAAGAGCAGGTATCATTCCTCGCTAGATTAGAACCAGGACGTAACTATTGGATGAGAGAAAAAACTCGAAGAACACAGGGCGTGAAGTGAGCCAATGCGGAAAATTTAATTGTAGCTCCTTACTACTCTAATTCGACGAAGCATTTGGCCTTCACTGTAAACCAAACACTAAACCGATTATATTCCAAACATGAAAAACCTGAATACAAATTGACGATCAGAAGAGGAAAGTTTTCGACTCGATTGAGTTGAATTAATTTCATCTTGCCTTGAATGTTAGTGGAAAGTTAATTTGCTGAGATGAATAATTAAAGTTTACTCATTGAGACCTGCCTCCAAAATCCGGCCTCAATCCATGGTACCATGAGGACACGCTGGTAAGCATACTTACACAAAAAACGTAGAGTTTTAAAGTCATTACCCAGTACAGATGATAGATAAGAAAAGGGCCAGAGCTGCTAATCATCTATAGAACCCATAAATCAGTTTAAAACCGATAAAATCGAAGGTTCGAGCCCTACGCTTAAATCCAATCGTGTGCCCGGACTAGACACTATACTCAGGTCTCAAGGCATCTTACTACAGATACATATCTCGACTGTCCATTTCCTCATTATGTTTGGAATTTGCGAAAACTAAAGGTCATAAATAGTCACCAGTAGTCCCTCGTCCGACCTAAAAACCCTTCGCAGTTTTTAAACACTTGTAAGAAAGATAAGGAGTTCGAAAAACTCGACCATAGTGTCCATTTTGCAGGCAGGGAAACATTTCCGGAGCCCGTATGCGTCAGAGGTGTTCCCCCCGGTGACTTCTGGGGCATACAAATCACCTTCAATCGAATGGCCCAAGGTTGCTCAACCAAATAATAATAATTTAAACAAAAGCCTCTTGTGCAGAAGTTAAATCGAACGATCCTAGACCATTTGTATCCTTAAATATTCAAGCAAATCGACCTTTTGTGTGGGACTGCTTTGATACGGGAATCGAATGGTAAGCGTATTATAGACGGGGAATAAGTAGCTTCAACATTCTATTACAGTTAGGTGTTAGGCCTAAGGAACGTAAATGTTAATGTTAAAATATGGCCGGAAGGCTCAAAATAGTCCAGATATATCTCGAAGTGCCTTCGTAAATGTTTAACCTGCTAAATAGGCCTGATATTACAAACTAAGTGTACGTTTGGTGTCCCAGTGTTTTCTTACCATTAGCTTAACTACGCCGGTAATGATTATGTGGGTAAGGTGACGTTATAATTGACGCCTTTAAAACTGAGTGGCGAAATCACATCCTCATATATGAAAGTACTGTTTGCAGAAAACAGTGACTAGATACGATTCAATTTCAAAGAGACTATTCATACATGAATTGCCTTTATGACACTAACAGAAGTAGAAAGTAAAAATAACTGAAATAATTTCCCTTGATTATCAGTTGAATATGTTCGATTGTTTTATTGGTCGCTCACGACTTTAGTGGAACCTAAAATTCGCCCTTAAAACTGATACACCCATTAAACAGAGGGTATTAGTATCGGGCAAGCTCCCGGCAATGCCGTCGATCATTGGAACAAAGAAGTATGGACAAGTATGCAGGAGTCAGTTCATCCGATTGGAAACCCATCCGTCTAGTTCCGTTGGAGCTCTCCACTAGTGCTGGGTTTTAAGAAAATCGAATTGGAAAAGTAAGGGTGTTGCAACTCGAACTTAAGGCGTGTTAATGCGTGGTCAGTGAGAAGAAGGTATGCATATTCCTCCTTTCCCCAAATAAGTGCGATACACTCGGACAAGACTGAGAAAATGCTTGTATATATATCCCAGCGATCTACCTACACAGGATTTGCTATTGGCAGGGTTAACCTATCTCGAAGTTAACAGTAGACCAATTTAACGGCTTCCACACTCGGTTCCCGGTCAGAGGGTTATTCTCAATTCAAGGTCAATATTTCCATTTGAGGCCCTTACAACTCTGCTTTCCGGCTACCTTATTCAGAGGATTGCCTAGACCAAGTGATAGGAACCTTGAGGTTTGTTGTGAGCCCGTTACTGCATTTGCCTATTTAGTAGACGATTTGGGTGCTCGGTATCTCTAACTTTTGGAAGTAACATTTTGAAAACTTCTCAAAGAAGTGTTCGAAACTGCCTTAGAAAAGCTCAGAAAATTATTAACCAAATAGGGATGGAAAAATGTAACTTTCTGGTATAAAAATGAGAGTTGAAATAGCCTTGGTCCACTTAATAAACGAGAGGGGAATCCAGACGGTATCCAAAGAAAAAGGTTTAAATCAATTGTGTAGATTTTCCAGCAACCTAATAACGTGTTTTTAAAAACAAGTAACGAGTTTCTTGTACTTGGCGGTACCTTGGTACAGACGATTTATCGAAAACTTATGCAAACATATCTTAAGCCCATTGACGAAAACTCTTGGAGAAAGGGGAGGACAATAGATGGGAATGGGACAAGGATTTCTCAAATGAACGAGCATTCAATTTCCCTTAAAGCAAAATTTCTTACCGCGCACCGGTCCTAGCCCTGCCCCCTGACTTCAAGGAGGAAACTTTTATACGGTCCACGGGGGGGTGGGATGGCCTCCCTAATGAAGGTTTATAGGGGCTTTCGCTAACCCAAATCTTATTGGCACGCGGGAGAAATGGGGTTATTGCATATGGCGAAGGTCGACGTTTTACACGAGACAATGAAAAAGAAACTTTTCCGTAACCGATAAAGAATGCCGAGCTCTTTTGGGTATTGGGCCGTTCAAGAAAATTTCGTGCCGTACCTCGGAAGGGTAACAAGTATATATGCGATAACTGACCATCAAGCAGGGTTAAAGTTGGTTGATCGAGTATTTGGATGAGAATGAACCCGATCTGGCGAAGCCGCAGTGCTCGCTGGATTCTTGAACTACAGCAACATGGGACTTCAGAAGTCCAAATTCCAAGCATAGGGGAAAAAGTCCTGAACCGAGTAGCATAACGCCACTCTCCCGGTAATTCTCGATCGACAACGTCAAAGCTGTGATCCTGTAGTCGGTTCAACGGTTGTGTTGTAGCACCGCCAACGAGTAGTTTTCTGAAATAACTCTCGGAGTCAAGCTATCGCTCACAAAGAACGCAAGGAAACCAAGGCTATAAAAACGCTTCAGTTTCTGAACATATTGCCGCCCGATTGGCACTCGAAAAGAGAGCTTCTGGCAAAGGTAGCTGCCAAGTCCGAATAAATTTTATGCAGATTGTACATAACCCATTCGAGGGAAAGAAACTAAACATAAAAAAAATCGATAAATCATAGTACCCGACCCAAAAACCCAATTGAAACTTGACTTTGTTTTACTTTGGCGTACCAGAAATCTCTTACTAAAGTTGCCGATGTACGTGAAAGAAACTCATGACAGCGCAACAGCTTGCCATTTAGTTTTAAAGCAAAACGATCCATAAAATTCAGCGCCAGAATACTTTATGCCTGGATGGAGAAACGATATTCGAAAATATGGTAAAAGAAATTGCGACACATTCCAAGAGATACACAGGGTTGCAGAACCAATGGATAAACCGGTGGGGAAAATGCCATTTCATAGGTCAGACGCCCCAATGACCCTTGGTTCCACAGTAACCAGCGATCTGATGGGACCCCTTACCTCGATTCTCGTAATAGGAAAACAAGATTTTATCCCTGGGTGTTCCAAGAGTACCTTTACCAAATGGAGAAGAAGATTGTGTGGCCTTACCATTCAGGCAACTGCAAAGGAAGGATGGCAGAAAAGTCTCGAAGACCTTATATTGAAAGGCGATAATGGTGCTCCAGAATAAGTAGTACTGGGGACATAAATAACGGAGAACGCAATACCTCTCGAAAATCTTCCAAAAACATACAAGTGGATTGGGGAGGAATAATTCACCAAAACAACCGCACTCTTATAGTCCGCAGGAGCAATCCAAACAGAGGCGAACTGATACCGCGTAATTAAAAATCTAATATTTCTCCAGTTTCGTGCGAAATTGATTCATGTCGTAGTATGGGTATCGAACATTTAAATTGAATTTAGATTTTGCGTTAAAAACATGTTATGTAGCTAATCAACCAAAAATTTACGTCCGGCCATGCTTCAATTTTGGCCAGAGAACTTAAAAACTACCAAACTTGTATCTACGGTGCAAGTATTTCGAGAATAACCACTCAAGGTGGCGGTTTTAAACCTACACGAAAAATTCGATATACAATGGAAAACTCTAATGAACTTCATTGCTAAAAATAAGGTAAAAAATGGGTAAGCTAAACATGGAAAAATGCACACACGAATCGCCAAAGCTCATTACTGATAATCTCAGAAGAAAGAGCTAACTAGTTTATGTAATAGGCCAACAATATTTGGAGAGCGTCATGCATTACACTTTTCCTCAGCGGCTTAGAAAAAAGCAGTGGAAAAATTGTGTCACCGAAAAGTTTGAAGTACCATACATACTCCAATAGAAAAATAGTATTAGGAATATAGTTCGAAACTTCGAGATCGGTCCAATGGAAATATGACTTATTGCCGAGCCCATTTACGAAGGATCTTTGAAGGCGTGACACTTTCTTGGAGGCACACTAGATTCCCTGTTGATTGCCTCCGTATGTGTGCCCATATTTTTTCCTTCGAACAAATACTGTTGTTAATGTATGATTTTCTCTGAGTTGCCCTATGTGTTTTATTTTTTGGCGCCAAGATGAGAGTTTGTCTTTTATTAGACATAGTAATTCCTAAAGACAAATTCAACCTTTCTATCCCTTAAATTCTTCCTTGTAAGACTAGGCCACTCCTCCTAGTACCAACGTCGTGGTCTAATATCCTTCCCTTAGAGATTTTTATATATTTTCTGTGATTCGAGATTTTGTGTTTTAATTTTTTATTAGTAAAAGCGATATTTGATTTTTTGGTATTCTAATAATTTATATGTAATTTGTGTGGGGGGAAAAGACTGTTGGTCCGTAAATATAGTTTTAGTGTACAATTTATGTTTTGCTGGACATATTTTTTTTTTTGCTTATGCAGATTGCGAATTGTGTTCTTTTTAGGTTTATGAATTTCTTTACCAGAATATGTTATCAATTTTAATTTTATTTGTATGAATTAATAACAATTTATGTTTGAGCGGAAAAGAAGTATTACTTCTTTTTTTAATTCACATTTCATTAAACCTTTTCAAAAACGAGTATCAAGAAGGAGATTTTAAACTACGGTAACCTTTCCTTTGTTTATCTATATAACAAAATAATCCACAGTTTAACATTTGTATTTTTAGCGATCTTTTTTTTGTTTCCTCGAAGTTACAGATTGGTGTAACATGTTAGCTTATTTATTAACAATATCAAAATTAAATTTCAATTTTAATTTATTCATATAGTTACAGGATTTCTGTAAAATTAGGAATCAGATATTTTTTTTAAACATTACGAATAACGACTTGAGTTTTTATAATGAACATCAAAAGTGAGGCGGAAAATAAATTATTTAGTATCCTGGACGATGGATATGTCGAGAGCGCTATCTGGCCAGTCCGAGCCCCGCACGGATATATCGCTGCTTTCCCCTCCCGATCACTGGCGATAGGAGGAAGGCTTTCCCGCCCCACCTGCGCACGTCGGGAACTGCTGCGAAACCACTATATATATGACGGCCGGAATTGAATGAACACGATGAGAGACAAGCCATTGACGCGCGACATAAATTTCAAGCAAGGTTACTCGCCGGACGACCGGATGGCTGCACCACTGAGCTGTTGTCTCGATCCCCCTTCCCCCGAACTCCGCGCTCGCTTGGAACGACTTACAATCGCGACTCGATCGCACCGGCCCGGCCCGAATATCCAGCACCAAGCACCCAGTGTAAGGAAACTAACGACCTCTGTTTCCTTACCTAAAGTGTTTTTTTTTTTTTTTAAAAAAAAATCTTCTCCCGGCCCACCAACAATTCTTGCCAAATTTTTTTATGTGAAACAGAATTTAATATTTTATTATTGTCAATTATGAAAATTAAATCGATCAGAAATATATTAGTAATGTTTCTGATGGTTATGAGATTTATTTGTTTGAATTAAGATTAATTTGTTTGATTTTAAATATACTTCTTAAATATATTTATATTTTGATATTTAAGGGTATCATTAAATTTAAATATGAAATATATTTGACTTTCTCAATTTACTGGAAACTTTAGATTAACTTGTTTCAACTTGAACTTACTAAAGTTATTCTTTCTTTCAATTTAAAACTTATAATTATGAATTTCAATAAGTTTACTCAGAATTAAATTATGTTTTGTCATTACGACTTAACTGTTAAATTACTTGGTGTTTAAAATTTTCCCTTTTCTAAATTTATTACAGATCTCGCATATGTCATTTCCTGGCGATCGATCAGACCCACCGATCATACCCGGATTTTTCCCTTTTACGAACGTTTCCTACCAAAGTTATTCTGCCTACCCTGAAAAAAAAAAATTTATTAACAGTCGGGGACTATTTCGCCTTTACCGAACTGCTTTCTTTTCACGCGATAGGTACTGTCATCCCTTATAGCCCACGACTTTGTCCTTTTATAAAATAGCTTTATTCCTTACCACTGCGACCGCCTAGCCGTCCATCATAAAGCTAGCGCGAATCTTATTGTCTCAATCGATCGTCACGTAATTTTTTATAGTAGGTGTATAGAGAAGTTTTCTCGACCATCAGTCTGTTGTCTGATTATTAAAGCACATTTCCTGCGATCTCTAATCTACTCGGAAATATTTTTCTTTACTATTGAAGTGTCAATCTAATTTTTCATTTTAATTAATTTTTTATTATATTCTTTGTAAGTGATTTATCTTTATTATTTCTCGCTTTAGATGCTATATCGGGTAGCTCCGCAAAGCCTTGTTCCTTTTATTTTTTGCGAACTGTCCAGACACCCTCTAACACCTATAAACCTCCATCAAAATATTTTATATTAACCTATATTATATGTTTTTATTTTGTCTGTGTGAACTGTGCAGATAGGTAGTGAGTGTTCCAGATTTTCTTTTATATTCATAGAGCCCTAATATTTTATAGTAAAGTATAGCATTAAGTAGCCTTATATGCATTGTTTTTAAATCATTTACCTTCGTTATCTATAGCTTCCATATGGTTAGGGTAAATTCTGCATCGGTTGGTGTTATAAGTGATTTAATTTTTGTTTATATAATTTTTCAAAATTTAATATGCTATGATAAAGTAAAGCTCGATATTTTATTTTTGGTAGCTATAACCACTATAGCCTAGGAGGAAAAAATACAGTTTAGTCATGATTTTTTATAATTTATAAATTCATCTAGCTTTTGCACTTCCCCGTTAGAAATATTGGTTTGTGTAATGGTTAGTTGCTTGCTTTATGTATATAGAAGTGAGCACTGTTGATAATGGTTGCATGGCCTAATCTATTAATTTTATAATATTGTATAATTTTGCTATTGGTGATGATTTGAAATATTGCTTTTTGTTTTTGCCATTGGCTATTCATATATTGGCTTTTGATTTATGGTATTTTTTGCTTCTACTAACCATCATTATATAACCGAGTAATTATTTAGCCAACCCCGGGCTCCTTACAATAATTACTGTATAACGGAACTCCCCGACCAAGTTGTATTCAGTGGAGACTGACTTCCATCTTACCTTGTAAATTCCTCTACTGAACCGACGGTTATTAATAGAACAATTACAGTGATTGTTTTCGAAAAATGCGGACTCCGCTTTGAACATATATAACTTTCCTAGAACAAGAAAGTTTTATTTTTTTCTGAGCACAGAATTATTTTTTTTATATTTTTTACGTCTTCAAAAATTTATTGGATTCGAACGTTGAATTGAAAGTAAGCGCCAACGTTTATTTTGGAAGATAATTCAAAATTTGTCTTTGCCGCAGGCGGCTCCCTCTTGTAATGTTCGACTCCTAGACAAGATTACATAATTAGTTATAAAAAATACTCGAACCCATGGAAATTTTCTAATACCACCATGTCTGCGACTGATCTATCGTGGCCCTAGGCAATTTTGCTAATATTTTCGCATGCCCCGAAATATAACATCGCAACAATATTATAAGTTTAATAAGATAAGTTTCATATCAGTGACATTATGTATGCTGGAGTGTAAAAAAGTATTTTCTGTCTCGATTGTCAGTACTGTTCTGTTCGCTGTCGATGGTGTTTTTTAGATAAAAAAATGTTGCAATCGATTTATACCTTTTCCATGTAACTTAACTGCAGCAAATTCTGATTATGCTACATAACCGTGTGTGTAACTCAGACTCAGCTTCTTTGTTAAACCAAAAACCTCAACACTCGTTTTACCCGATGGGCGACCAGCAACGTGGACTGAACGTGTGTCACCACTTCTTGCCTGAGCACGATTTTCTCAAGGCTTTATGTAAAAAAGCTAACTAAGTGATATCGAAGCAATTTTCTTCGAATTTTAAAACAATAATTTCACGTAATGAATAAAATTATAATTATATTGAAGTTTTTTTTGTCAGATAATATTTTTTATATTTTTGACTGCCAACCACTATACACGTTATTGAATATTTTACTCTGCAGTCTTCCCATTCTTTTATTTTGTTTGGCTAGGTTGTGCGCGTGTGTGATATAAATATGTATTATACGTGTTCTAAAAGTCGGTTTAAAGTTGCATCCAGAGCCATAAAAATATGATCTTGTGAAAATAATATTAATATCATATATTGATTAACCCTTTTTCCGTTATCCCTCAAAATTTTGTCGCTCCTTCATACAAACTACAGTAGTCCGATGATCGTTTTTTTTTTTTTATTCAGGATAAAAATTTCTTTACTGCTATATGAAAAAACGACATATTTTTTTGTCTAATAAAATGTAAAATTAAGCTCTCGGGAAATCAGCACCTTTATATATTTAACTTATACAATTACCAAAGGAATATCTATTATTAAGATAATACTCAAAACGCGTTAAAGGCAAAATAAAAGGCCTGTGTAGGAAAAAAATACTTAATGTCATGTTAGACATCAGAGGTTTACCCTGTTATAATAAGCTTAGCTTGTATAGCTATCATTATGGTCACTACTTGGGGTGCCTGGGCACTAGTCCCAGCCCACCTCCCTTCATGGCTTTCCCGTCTTAACCAAGGAGGTAAAAATCGGATTTTATACTGTGCTGTATTCTGTAATATTACCGTTATGGTGAAACAAACGTCTGTGGTAAATTATGCATCCCCAAGTCCTAATATTACTAATTTACATCCAAAATAAATGTAATGCTTAAGATAAAAACTATTCGTTATTGTGCTATATTCAGGGCGGTGGGCGAAAGCAGTGTCAACTTCATTGTTATAAAACTTTGAATTTATCTTAGGTGCTGCACTCAAAATTTTTCTTGCCTAAGTGGTAGCCCAATAAATGAACTTTTGTAATCTCTATAAGCTAAAAGCAAAAATAAATATTTGAGCTGTATGAACCTGCGAAAAAAGCTTTTGTGTTTGTAACTGCTTCACCAAAAAAGCGGCAACAAATTTAAGGTATGTTTTAACCACACTTAAATTATGTTGGGAAATCTAATAAATAGTATAAATTACACCTTTTTCCTCAACTGAAATAACTTAAGTGATATACACTTTATGCACTAAGATTTTGAGCAAATTGAGATTATTTTAGGTCATAGTTTAATATAAAAACATATTTATCGATTACTCGTACATTGTGTGTGTGTGTGAGTGTGGGTGTGTGTGGTGTTGAGAAGTGTGTGTGTGTCGTTGTGTGAGTAGTGGTGTGTGTGTGTGTGTGTGTGTGTGTGTGTGGTGCTGGTGTTGGAGTGTGTGTGTTTGTGGTGTGTGTGTTGTGTGTTGGTGTGTTGTAGGTGTATTCTGTGTGTGTGTGTGTGTGTGTGTGTGTGTGTGTGTGTGGTTGGTGTGTGTGTTTGTGTGTGTGGTGGTGTGTGTGTAACTCCAATAGCTTTTTCATAAACGTTCGATTCAATAACTTTTTATATATTTATTTAATTACGCATTACGATATTTTATAACCTGCAGCTCAAGTAAAAAATATCTTTCCAGCATGTAAATTTTTGAAAATTATGGTTTAATATATATAAAAAATATGCTAATACGTCTAATATTCTAACAATTTACCCGTCCAATTCGCTACTATTTGCCTATAAAAAGAACAGTCAGAAATATTGCAATCTCGTAATTTTCTTTTCTATCTGAAATAATAAATTGATACAATGGGTTTACGAATATAAATGTCTAATTTCGAACATCTGTTGTTAATCATCAGTAAACAGAACCATTTAAATTCTCCCAACACGCAGATTTAGGAAATTAGACATATACTGGAAATTTAAATCTGTACAGGTCTCTTAGTATTCAATCAAATTTATTATCAAGAACGAGTTTATATAAACAATATTAATCTGTTATACACTCTTAGATTATATGATTATGCTTGTAACACTAGTATAGATATGATACTTTCTGATAAACTTATCCTATTTCTTACTTTTATTTTTATTAAGTTTTGTTGATAATCCCAACCCAAAAGTTATTTATATTTGTGAAGGGCGTTTTGTAAATTAACATAAAAAAAACTAATTAAAAAATGTCAGTACTGAATCTTAAGAAAAATTTTTAAGTGCTAATTTAATGCCAAATAAAATACATTATTTAACTTTCATTACAATTACATTTAAATTTACATTATATTTTATTGCTAAACAAGTTAAGTGAATCCAAGGTGCTAATGTTGCTTGTGCAAAATAATTATGAAATACTGGCTCCATATTTGTGGTATATATTACGGGTATATACTTATAAAAATGATGTATATATTAATACTTATAAAAAATATATTTTATATATATTATATATATATTAATTGATACTCCTTATTTCATTACACGGGAGTTTATTTCTGGTGATGCCTCATTTTTTTTCCCTTCCAATGTAAAGATTTACTTCTGTTCTCATTTTTGTGTGAAAATATACCATTATTTGATTTGATTTTTAAATGAAAACTATTTTTTTCATACTTTGTGCTCAAACAGAGGTTACAGAAAAGGTTTTGATAGAAAACAAGAAGAATTGTTACTATCACGGCAATGTAATGGTAACCAAATTGAACATTATGCTTCAAATTGATAACCCCTAAACACGCGTTGGTTTGGTGGTGTGTTCTAACAATGTTGTAAAGAATAGGATTAATTCATTTAAAAGACTATTTTAACCTTATATAATACTTGCTTTTGCTATACTGCAACTTTTAGAGACTAAGATGGGTTATCACAACCAATGGGGCGTATAGCCCAGAGGGATTATACCGAATAGTCTTATATGTTAAATCAGGGAGAATAAAAATATACATGGTGTCATTTTCAGTACAATCAGTTGAATATTTTACGCGTGAAATCGTAAGAAACAAACTCACAATTTCAACATTTATAACCATTGTTTAGAATGTTTAAAAGTACTAAATGCATAGAAAATATATTTTAACTAAATATTCAACTAATAGTGTAGTGGGACTTGCCTACTGTTTTAACTTACAGTAGATGTCTTTACATTATGAAACATTACAAGGTAAAATAGTAATAAATTATGAAGTAATTATCACAAAGAAAGGGTAGGTTATTTCTATAAGCCATAAGTAATGGTCTGGCACTAAAGCCCCTTATATAAAGGAATGTTCATTCACGGTTCATGTAGTAACAAAGGGACACATATTAATTGAAACACATGGCTGGTTTCAATGTACATGTTCACAGCCTTCAAAAAAGAGAAACATATCCACCGCGAAAATTTTCTCTGATATGAATATCGTCTATTATTCTCATAGTATGTAATTGCGGTATATCAAATTATAATTAATACGATTCTTAAAAATCCAACATAGTATAACAATATTTACTAACGAAACTGTAGTTATGTTTTTTGCTATAAGGCTAATATCAAAGATCTTCGATAATTGTATGTATACACTTTTTAACAGTTTATCTGCTTAATCTGACCTGAAGTACATACGAAAGTAGTATGGTGGTAACATTACGCTAGATTATTCAGATACTGAGCATTTTAGGACACATAGAATAGATTTAGTTTTTCCGCAATATATCCAGAGAAGGATTCATCTGTAGGTTTTAACAAGGATGAGATATTATGGTGCACGTTGATCAATGGAATTTTACAGAGAATAACTGAAACTGCAACTCATTAGCTGGTACAATTTATATTTTGTCTCCTTCGGGGATACTAACATTTCTTTTTGTATAACTGTATTTCCCTCCACAGAACATCTCACGAATTAAATAAACTATAAAACAGAAATTTGTCATTCAGCCCTGAGAAGTCTGGTAACTCAAAATTGACTTGTTCCAGACTTCAATACACATGTTTTTAAATTTGGGCTTAGATTTAAATAAATAAAAAACTAAGTTTTGTTTCTATATGTATTTCACATTAATAGCAGGTCTCTGTAAAGTGGAACGTTTCGCTCACAATTCCTCTGATGTTCGGGCCATTAGCAGTCTTTGTGGTAACCCATTGACATTCAGCGCTCCACCAACGATAATGGCCACGACTGCCTTCCTGCCATTGGAAACAAACATGTCCGTACCTTGTAAAGAATTACAGGGAGATACTAAGGACTAAAATACTAGGATTATTAAGTTTTTTTTATTTTTTTTAATACAAAAAGGTACTATCGTTTATGTGGTTATAAATATTAAAAAATGAATAAGTTAATCTAATTTATTA
>NW_025787626.1:0-12451 GCF_021130785.1 Homalodisca vitripennis
GATACTATACGAGTCAGGAAAGCTGTTTTGGCGTGAGCTTTTGAACCTTTAGCACCTAATACTGTGGGCCTATTTAACTCTCTTGTAATTTATAGTTCACTGTTCATAATAGCTAAAACAGTATCTTGACTATGTTTTTATGATTTAATTATCGACTGAAGTACCCATTACTTGCGATAGCAAAATATCTGAATCTAGAAATAACTTAATCTAGAAGTATAAGCAGCGAGTACACCAAACATATTTCTATAATGGAGCAAAAGGTAAACAAAATATTTACTTCCGAATCCTGCTATAATTCTACCTCTAAAATTACAATTCACATATCTCTATGTATGTATCATTACGATTAAATCTGAAAAGCTTCCAGGAACTCAACATCTTTACGTAACATCCAAATTTACATGGAACATTCTACAAATGAATGGCAAGGTAAAATTTTTTGTTCGGGCCTATAGTACCACAGGGCGAAGTCCTTGGGTAAAAACCCTTTACCACGCAAGTAATTCACTAAAAATATTAGATTTATGGATTTCAGATTACAGTCAAAATTTTACATGAATTATTTACATAACAAATAATATTCGAGGAAAGCTCATAGCCGGCTCTGAAGCTATAGCAGAGGCCCTTCACCAATTTACGTGAAATAATATAGACACCTTGTGATTAGACGTATTTGAAATTAAAATATGCCATGGCCTTTTCTATGATTTATTTAAAAAAAGATGAACATTTAATGGGATTTCTAGGACTGTATTATCTTAGACTTTTCTAATAGAATTATTTTTACCAAATTTTAAGTCTTGTTTTAAATACACCTTATGACACAAATCCTTTAAAATAATGTTATGCATGTTCAAAAGGTGCGATGGTCTAGAGGCTGAGAGGTCACAAATGTATCTTAGAAATCAAAAGTCTGTTTGAAGCTAAGCCTGCTAGAAGCCGAGTGTCCTGCAAACCGGGTCACATTACACAAAGGTCAGAGGTACGAAGTTCAAAAGGATGAGAGCTTTTCGAGTTCAAACTCAGAAACCTAACAGAGGCCGAAAGCTCTTAGAGACGAGATCTTAAAGCCTTTAGAAGGTTAGTTTAAAGTACTGTGTTATGCCTTTTATTGACACAATTTTATTGGATCAATAACTTAAATTGTAAGAAACCGGTTTTATGAACTGCCTTGGTAATCTACCTCAATCCTGTAGTAGCCATTGGGCTAAAAGTTTAATTTCCTTATTGTAAAGCATAAGCAATTAATAAAAATGCATATAATTAATTAATAACCGCACATATATATAGCAATTAAGGAAACAAAAATATGACTTTTGTAGGACCCTGAAGGTAAAAAACGTACTTACAATAGCCTAATTAATAATAACAAAATTAAGTTCAATAAAAAACTGTGTATATATAGATGACATTTGTACAACCTTTGGTAGTATTAAGGATGCTGTGTGTTTTAAAAAACATCATGGGTTTATGCCCGTCCAAATCGTAAAAACAACAGTTTAAGTCGATTTAGATATTGTCAAAGCACGTTTGACTGTAATCAGTCATTACTGCTTCATCGCTTGAAGCTGTAAAACACCTGCCCCAGGTTGACTAATCAGGTAAACTTATAGTATCCCGCTATATCATGATAATATAAATGAAATAATTCCAAATACCTTGTTAAAGACGTGTTTTATAGTCAATGACTTTTTTTATAATATTAGTGTTTTAATTTGTGTTCTACGAGTTCAAAAAAAAAAAAAATAAAACAGTATGTAAAACTAATATTTCAGTCAGGCACATTTTTATAATAAATATCTATTTCAAGGTTGATCTATAATTTTACTGTTCACCAAAACAAAAGGAAACAAAAACATTATTTTTAATTCAAGGTAATTTGTACTTATAATTCTAATTATAAAGTCAGGCCGAAGTAATTTCACACACTTTCCTGTGATGCAAGTTCTCATAAATTAGTATCTCAAACTGAAATTAGTGTCGAGAAAAGTGTTCATTACAAACTTTTATTTCCAGAATTTTAAAAAAAAATTATAGTAAAAACCTTTCATAACCCACTTTGGGATCGTAAGCGAAGTGATTGACTAGAGAATACATTTATTAGGTTACAATGTTAAGAGATCTATTAAGAAATCGAAAATTTTTAATAGGATAGGACCTTTGCTTCTTTGATATTACTTTTCTCGGGTTTAATGTGTACCCGCAACTATGAGTACCCGAAAGTTCATGTGTGTTTATCCGATATAAGATTATGGCGATTATGAATATTACCAAGAACGATTTTTTTTTTTTTTTTTTTTTAATTTTTTACTTGTACATACTGTAATGAAATACTTGTCTTTTGACTAGTTCTAACTTAAATTTCAGAAAGGAACCTAAAATATATTTTGTTCACTCACAACCTTGCATTGTTTGAGCTTTGAAGTGGGACCTTTATATAGTGACGATTTTATGAGCAAACGAAGTAACACAAGTGGTTAGCTATAATCCAGCTAAATTTAGTGCTTTGTCTAGCATAAATCTTCAGAAGATAAAGGCAGTTACTATTTCTCTGTAATTTAAACCACAACACACATTTAACATTATAGTTAACACTGATTTTGGTTGATAATCTATGTTTCACTTCTGAGATTAGTTGTACCCAGTCAAAGACTTCCATTGAGACCGAAGAAAGGGTTAGGAGCAGGTACGGACTGATCAGATGACAAAGTTTTTGAACTCCACCAGCCGTTAAACATGTTGTTATAAAATGTGTTTACTGCAACTTAAATTTAAATAAACTAATTCAGTTGAATACATTGAGTTTAACCCCCATAATAACAGTCTTAAACTGCATAAACTCTCACAAATTTATTTGTAGATATATAAATGACTGCCTCCTTCAAAATTATATATATTCGTACGCATCCCAACGCTTTTTAAATTTTTGTTTAAAATATTCCAAAGATCCATTTAAACAAATTAGTGTTATGTAAACAATTTCATTCCAAACCAGAAGGGAAAATTATAATATTGATAGAGCTTAAGATTCTTTATTTCTTAAATTAGATTTTTCTCTATTTGATAATCAAATAAAACCCTTTTTTAGAGTAATTGTTTTACAGTTGACTGGAAACCGTTGTTCAGAAATAAAGAAACGGCATAAATTAAATTATAAATATTTACCCTAATGTTATGGTAAAATTATTTTGAAATGGGTATATCATTGGAACTGTGTTTAGTATTCGTAAAATATTCTAGTTGTAAGATTAATAAATATTTTAATTTATTTTACTCTATATTCAAAAGTTACAAGAAATAAATAAATATTTTAATAGACATTCTACAACGATTTCTCCATAGCCCTATAATAACTGTTGCTTCTAGCTAGAAATCATAAACAAAAAATCATACGCCTTGAAAACATGGAACGTAACTCGGACAATCAGATAACAAGAACAGTGAGAGCGCTGTAACACAATTTAACTGAAACCAAACCAACACCACGCAGATATAACTGAGTTTGTACCACGTGGATATCTGTGTACGTATGATATCACCTCGACATGTCACGACACGCTATATTGTGCAAACAAAAACACATTCGCAGTTCCAAAAAGTTAATAATCATATAATTAGGATTTAAATACTTAAAATTTAAAATGTGTCTACATTTTGCATAATTTACGTCTCTTACAAATGTTTTAAAATTACAGTTACAAAAATCGCCCTTCATATAGTGTAAATGTAACTTACCCATGTTATGCAGATGATTGCGAATTAATTAACCTACAATCACTTGAAGTTTTACTACTGAGTCTGAACAGTGTCCAACAGTCATTACTCGTATATGGCTTAAAGCGGGAATTTATTGATACTAGTAACATCTATACAATTTTTAATATTATAAATCAATATAAACTATAAGAAAATAAACTAGAACTTTAAAGAAATAATGTTGTAAAATTTACTAATCACTTCAGATTTAATAGTTTTGGGTATGTATAAATAAAAACCACTAATTCTTAATTTGTAATGTAATAAAACGTAATTACAAAAAAAATGGGATAATTGTATTCAAGAATAGAAATAAATCAATTATGATAATATTAAAAAGGTTTCATAGTAAAGTAATGAAACTACTCGTAATTACCTTACATAATTATTTCAATGCATTATTTCTAGACGTAATTATTTTATTATATCACTTTGTTGTAGTATTTTATGTAAAATTGTTATTTAAATAACCAAACCTGCAATCGCATTATAAATAAGAATGTTTCGCATTTTACTGGATTAAATCTAAAAACAATTCAATACTTGAGTATTTACCTGTCGCCAGCTTGGATACGGTAACAAAGTTGTCTTTAGAAATGCACTCTAATCTTAATTTCTTGTAAATAAAGTAATAAGTTCGTACATAAAAATTGGTGTTAACATTATTGTGTAATTCTTTTGAGAGCAGCTAATAAATATTTTTTAGGAAATTCTTACTTAAATAAGAGAATTAATGTGTGTTTACGCTAAATTTTTCAATATTCATAGATTAACAGAATATCAATGAAGTTAAATACGAACAAATATACCATTACTCATCTCTAAAGTAACATGCAGAATATAGAAAAAATAACTATGTACTGTAAGGCATCGTGTTTCAATGATCGTTACTATAATAGTTTAAAATAGTAACATGAAATAGAATGATAAAACTTATAGTCTATAATAAATTACATATTAAAACAACTTTGGTTTACTTGTACTGAAATAAAGAGGTTAGAGCATTTTAAATACTCAAATGTTGTACAAGCAGGTTTTAAAAATCACTATAATATACATTAATTACTAGTTTTTATTAATTGTGAAAATTAAGTTTTTTTTAAGTGTTTTTATAAAATTTTACTTATTTGAATAAACCAATGAAATCTACACAATTTCCAATAATTTGTAATTTTACATCTTAACATGTTTTAAAGTTTGCTTTTCATTCTGAGAATAATTGTGATGAAAATTCAGGTCCAGTAACTTCAGATAGGTATATATTGCATCGCTGTAGCTACGTTTTTGTGACAGAAGTAAGGACGATGTTTGTTCATTAGTTTCTTGTTTTCGTCGGAGTGTTTACTCACTGTATCTATGTCCCTTACGGAGTATGCTGACTTTAGTAAATTTTAGTACCTTAGAGGAATAAATATAAACACTCTCAAATGGTATAAAGTTATTTTAAATGTTAAAATAATTAAACAAATTATATACGTTTCTTTGTAACTACATAGTTGTTAATAACTCTAGTTGGAAGGCACTACAGTATTGTTTAATTTATTGGCATGTGAATCTATTTTGGTTATTTTACGCGTAAGTCTGTGTATCATTTTGAGATGGAATTAAATCATTACCATTACTATAGTGATAATGGTAATAATATATATGGATATGGTAATAATATATATGATATGGTAATAATATAAAGATAATGATAATGGAAATATGACTGATTTAATAAAAATAATTAAAACTTTGATACGCAAATATATTATTATTGCCTAACAATAATAATTTATTAATATTAGAATTTGTACAAATCTGAAATTTTGTTTCCTTTTGTTCTAAATTAAAGACTAGCTCTGAACTGAAAATCTGATGTCAATTGATTGGGTAAACCCTAAACAGGGAAATGTGTGTGGCTTTAGTACTGTTAAACCACATCTGCGTTATTTATAATCAATCTACTGTGGTGACATTTGAAAGGAACTCACTACTAATTAATAATTTAATTACTGCAAACAGCAAACAATGATTGTTGCTACTACCAGGTATCTTGTTCTACTCATACAGTAACTTGTATATGCTTATGCAGTATGTTATTATTCTGTATCATATTTAATATGTTGTACAACTCTTGGGTTAGCTATAAAATAACATACACAGTTAACTGGTCTTAAAATACTGATTTTGGTGAAAATATTAAACTTTCACAGATGTTTTACTAGTACATATATTGAAACTTATTTTACATGAAATATGCATGAAATGAGTAATTATGATTTCAGTTTAAAAAATATCTAATCTTAATCAACATGGTATTCGCTTGATCAAAAATAGTTACTTATTTTTATCATTGTTCGATATAATAATACAAAATATCCAAATAATCATAAATTATTGAATATTTGTAATATATACTAATATTATTAGAAATATTTAAATAACCAGAAACTCCAGTTGATGAAAACCTGAAAGAAAGTTTCCTCGATCCTTTATAAAGCGACATAAAGGCGGCGCTTTTAAATATCTCCTAGCTTGCCGTGTGGTCTTGTTAAAACGACTGGATTTGGACAAAAGTATTGATCTTTTATGAGTCTTAATAATGTCGTTCGTTGACACAGTGAATATAAAGAAAGAAAGTGTGTCAATAGGTCTTCTATATTCAAAATGTAAAAGAAATATTCGTTTCAATTTGTGCACCATTTGGAAATGACTTCAGTGAATACCTTAAGTCGAAACTGAAGTAAATGATATGGTAATAGTCCATCCAATATTCTTTCATTTATCTACCTAGTGAACATCTTGGACAAGGCTAAATGAGTCCTTGTGTTGTCTATCATGTAGAAAATACGTCATACTATTTGAAAAACTAATAAAACCCTGATTTCGTTATCTTAAGGAACACAGATATAATTTTATTTCAGTTAGAACCGTATTTATTAAGTAATAACAGGCTTTTTAGTTTCGTATAGTACAATACACATAAATCTTATTATCACTTTTCGTTGTAAATCATCTAAATATTGGTATCTTTACCTCTTTGCGTGGTCAGAAAACAAAAATTACTCTAGACAAAAAAAAAAACACTATATGAACACAAATGTTAAATATGATTAATATACTACGGATTAAAAGCTCTTGTAAACACAAAGGTAACTTACACAACATGTTTACATCCTAAGAAGGTTGTTATGAGTTAGACAGGCAATTTCCGGGTACGGGTTTCTCATGTATCCTTCATACATTGTGACTATCAGTTTCTGTCACTAGCGGGACTTGCCTTGATATGTAAGTAACATGCTCTACGACCTGCAATACTTAAATAAGGAACTTTTAGAGTGCGCTGTGTAAATAAAATATAATATTAACTTAGATTTTTTTCGAATGGCAATGATGTTTTGTAATAATTGTATTATAAGGAATAGTTTCGGATTTCAAAGTGACGTATATTTTTTTACTCTAATACACTTTTTAACGACCATACGTGAAATATTTGTGGAAAAAATACCCAGTAAAGTTCGTTCTGTTACTTACAGGTCACAAAAATATAAACATCGTATAAAACAAATGTAATAAATGGAAAAATACATTATAAATGACACTAATAGTTTCGAATAGAATGCTATAACACATTGCAAGATGTTTTATTTTTTATACGATTATACAAAAAGCTGCAAAATAAACCTAACGTCAATAGGTATAATTGGTTTGTGTTGCATTGTACACTATGTGCGAGTATATCACTAAGAATAATACTGTTCATCCACATTTGTAAACATATTTTTATTCAGTAATTAGTAATTCTAAAATTATTTATGTCGTGTTTATACTAGGAAATACTATGATATTACTGTATTTGTATAAATAGACATTCTCCTTTGAGTTCAAGCATTGTGTATCACGCTATTTGCAATGCGTGTGTGCTTTCTTTGTGCAATTGCAAGGAGATTTAATATCACTGCTCGATTCATATTGTTTTATAATGTTTCACCACTGAAGTTTTGAAGTGGTATAAGGTTACCTATACAAAACTAATTTTATATTACCAATGAAATTAGGAAATTGGGAATTCCGTACATAAATAATTTTATTTAAGTATAGAACAATAGTGTATACAACACTTAAAGGACTTTTCTACCGGATTATTGTTATGATTAAATTAAAATTAATATTAAAAAGGAATATTAACTGTCATTTACTTGTATTAAAACTTTTTTACTGTATTATCTAAGCCAATCAAGAGAAATCCATGTGTACTTAGACAAATGGATGCTGGATTAAGTAACTGTTAATTAAGGGAAAATATTCTTTATGTAAAAAATTTATCCATCTAAAACAAAATATTTTGTTTATTTTTAGTCTATAAATAATTCTTATTAATTTATAAATTAAAATCAAACACTGCATAACTGCAACTGCAATTTTTTTATAAAACATTACTCGTGTACAGAGCTCTATGGGTTTGCATGTTTCTTGTAGAACCAATTAAACAGAATACATTCTGAAACGATACTTAAAATAACAGTGGACTTATAATAAAAGTGTATCATTACAAACTATAATGATACCCTTACGATACAAGACTAAAATCTTTCTTCTGCAATATTTTACAACCTAGGTATTAAAATATAAATATCCTGTAAATACATTTGTGTAGTGCAATATTCTTAAATAATTCTTAAATCGTTTATGTATAGTTGCATCCATAGAAACCTCTACATATTCTGCTGTAGTTCAAAAAGCCTGCAAGGATTATACATGAGAGTATACTTTGAATTTAAATTTGTGCATAAGCAGTGTATTTATGAAGATATTAAATTATGAAACATTTGGCAATTAAAATACCATTTACTGTAAATGTTAGGTTTTGGACAGTGTACAAGAAAATTTATAAAAATGTTGAACACTTTTTATCAATCTTGAAACCAAACCGTATCGTCAAACCGTAAATACTACGCAAATAAAACAAACTCGTGGCATTTAGAAGATATCAAATACACTTATTTTAAATTAAGTTCTATAGAATAAAGAGCTATTTTATTGAAGAAATAATTTCAAAAATTATTTACAGAAAAAAATCCTAGTGGCAAGTGTAATGTAAAAAAGTTATAGAAATATTCCAATTCATCAGTCAATTCACAAAGTGATGCATAACAATCTTACTGTGTGTCATGATTATGAGGTAGATTTACGTTTGCATAGTGACACTTTGTCCCATTTTAATGGCCATTAATTTGTTACAACCATTAAAAAGAATTTAATGAAGAATTATACTGCAATAATTGACTAAGTAGTTAATATCAGTATCACAATACGTTTGATATACAATTACGTTAGCCCTTGTACTCCTTACAACGTTCACTTACTACACATTTATGAAGTTTATCAAGTTAGAATATCTACTAGGCTTTGTTGAGTGAATTGATTTCAGCGTCATTACAAAGTCTAAGTGAAGTTAGTTGGGGATTGGCCTTGAAGTGAACAACGCTACAACAATTTAACACTTGAAGTGTCCGAGGCTAGACAGTCTCGCAATATTATTCTGAACTTAGCTGATCTTGTAAACTCTTCCTAAGTAGCTTAACTCATTTGAATTATACCCTGGAACAGTTACATATTACAAATCTTTTTGGGACTCTTAAATATGAACAATAAAACCTTAGCAACAATATAAATAGTGAACGCTATAATATATTTTACTACATGGAAAGAAATGCTTTTTAATAATTATGCCAACAATTATGCCGATCATTATAAAAATTTAATTTAAAATCCGATTACGTTTTACAATTAGTACTGAGCGGCATATAAACCTCGTTATGCATCGTTTTTCTTACTGAGATAAATGAGTGCTGTAGTTCTTCTTTAATGGCTGAGCGTTAGCCAAGCGTATTACTCGACAGGAGGGATATATTTAGTTTTTAATAACTGTCTCTTTGTCTACCTGCTCTGCGCACGGTACCTTGAAAAAGGAACTGGCCTATGGAGTTTTGCATGAATTGCAATAACTATAAAAGCAACATAAACAGGTTGCATGCCATTCTATAAGAATTTACTGCCTGTTAGTTAACATAGTAACGTTGTTCTTATTAGTAATCACGATGACAGCGGAAATCAAAGAATGAAAATATTATTTAAACTAACTAAGAACATTCGTATGACTATTCATCATTTCTCGACGAGTGTCACACATTTAGCCATAGACTTGTACATGCAACCTAGACGTTGTTTATTACGTGTAAGTAAGAGTATCAAAAATAGGTATTTTAATTTTGCAACCTAGACGTTGTTTATTACGTGTAAGTAAGAGTATTAAAAATAAGTATTTTAATATTGCAACCTAGACGTTGTTTATTACGTGTAAGTAACAATACCAAAAATAAGTATTTTAATATTGTAACCTAGACGTTGTTTATTACGTGTAACATTATCAAAAATAAGTATTTTAATATTGCAACCTAGACGTTGTTTATTACGTGTAAGTAACAGTATCAAAAATAAGTATTTTAATTTTGCACTCCCGTTATTTAAAGTTAAGTTTATCTGTAGGTATGTTTATTAGGTAGTAGTAATCCAATAAACAAACCTTCAATAAAGTTGTTGGAGCTTAGGGAATACTATCCACTCAAATACGTTATTTTTATGTAATGGTTCTGTTAAGACAATAATCTTTTTTGCGTCACCTTTTTTAAATATATTTTTATTATAATATTCTTAACTTAACAATCCTTATATTTATATCATCTCTTGTAGATGAGCACTAATACTCCCTAACAGACTAAACTAAAAGTATTGATGAAATTAGTTGGGTATAAAGGGATTCAGTTAGTTATTGAAAAAAATCACAGATCGTTACACTTAAAGAATAATAAAGGAAATTGGATTCGTATTGGTGTATTATTGATATAACATTTTTTTATATTGTTTAATGAATAATAATATTTGACATGCTATTGTTTTACAATTTAGTACACAAAAATTTACATTATTTAAATTACTGTATTCGTTATATAAGACTCGGGGTAAATAATTTTTATTGCAAACCCTTTTAGAATCAGTATCAGTGGTGCAACACAGATAAACCTTAACAAATTTTTAAAATATATAATTTAAATAACTGGGATTCAGGTTGTGCGAATACAGAGAACAAAGTGGTTTTATATTTAAAGTCTATTTGCATACTCAGCTAGTACGACTGTTTAGTTGGTTAACCTAAAATTACATTTAGTTTTCGAATAGAAGATTAAGCAAATGACGACTAGAAATGTAATCACTCATTTCATACACCCATCTCACATTCATTTCAATATTTAATTTAATTTAGAAATTTATTAGTAATAATAATTAAATAATTAAGGAATAATTAATTATAAATTGTCTCAAATTTTAATACTTTAGTAATAAATAGAAAATTAAATATATCAAAATTATAGGAAGGCGTTAAAAACCATTTTTACATTTGTACTAGGAAACTGTACAATTCGTGAATACTAAAGGTAATTGAGTTTATTCTTATGGTAAATTCTGATTGGGATAAATTATCTATATAATACTGGATAATATATAATGGCAGACGAATAAAATTTCTATAGCGTATTTTAACATGCGTTCTATATAAATGCATGTAAGTTTTCAATTACTAAACTAAGAAAGATAGCCTAGGTAAACAGAAGTTCACGTGGGACAAACACAGTTACAATCTCAGTGGAGTGTTTGGTTACAGTGGGATTGAGTTACTGACTCTCGCTGTTAAAGTTATTCTGATTGTCCTAAGTTGATTTCGAGTTTTAGCAAGAATATAAATTTGAACCAGTATTTGTTTAAGTTAAGTGTGTGTTTTCTTAACAAGTGCAACAATTTTGAGGTTACCTTAATTAAAAAGTCCGTCGCAACTATCCGTTTTACAATGATCATTGGTAGTACTTTTAAATTTGATTATGTTTACGAAACCTATCTTATACCTGTATTATGATTGAATTTTTTTGTTTTTATGTTAGCTCCGAATTCCACAAAACAACGCTTTTAATTAGAAAATAATATTATATAATTCAACAAAATTATTTGAAGTTTATGTTCTATATAATATAAATGATCTGATTTACATCGATATAAATTTATTAATTTTAGGTAAGATACAAATAATATTAAATATGTTTAATATACATATAATAAAAAAGATCTAAATAGAACATGAAAGATATTATAAATATGGAAAAACTGAAAAGTCAGCTATTGCCAAACATGCATTTAAAATAAAACACACCTTTTAAAACTTTACATTATTAAAACAAGTCTATAACAAGAAGAACTCGACGATTATGAAACATTATCCATAAAAAACATAAAGATAAAATATTAAACAATGATTTTTCGACCGATTTAAAATTCAACATTCCTTTAAAATTTAACTAAATTCTTCTTGACCCAAACATTTATACATGTATAAGTATTTATTTTAATTTACTTTGAATTATACAGATCTTGAATTAAGTTTTATTCAGCTGATAGTTATTTTAAAATGTAAAATATTTTATACTATGAGGAGCTGTTAACAACCGGTTAATCAGTTTTTCACAGCCATGCTGTAATAGACGGAAATTATATATCGCATTTTGCTTTCCCATAAACGGACACGTCTCTCTTCTTGACCTAATCAGCATGCTTGAAATAAATTCAGCATCTTATTCCCTTTTATGAATATTTTTAT
>NW_025787627.1:0-13856 GCF_021130785.1 Homalodisca vitripennis
AAAGAACATTTGCTACACATTAAATTCAACAGAACCAGAAAAATCTGCCGTCGACAACACCACTGAATCAATACCGGACACACTATATCACAGAAAAATCTTAAAACTATTAAAAACATGTTTAACACTCCAAAATATTTAAAGGCATGGGAGTCATATTACATAAATCAAAACAAACACAGAAGATACTATTAAATCAAAGAAGATGGACTAATTCAAAATTCAATATTACTAAAACGAAAATTACAAAAATAACATTCAAAATTTTTATAGTATAATACCTATGTAATAATTTAATTATATTTTAACACTTACGCAACCCAAGACCAAATTATTATGTATATCACATATGTTAAACTATTATTAATAATCAAATTTACTTCTTGTATTTATTTTGTGATGTGTCTGATGAAGTTATCTTGGATTATCGAAAGGCCTCACAAATAAAATGTATTAAATATTGGTTTTGTATTTTAATGTAATTTAACAGTGACCAATATAAGCTTCCATCTACAGCATTTCAACATGAACCTAAGAGTCTGCAGAGCTTAACAAACTTCACAAAATTAAACAAAAAGTAAGATTTAATTGATTATGATATTCGTTTTTTGAAAAATTGTAAACTGTAACAAAAGTATTTCCTAAATTTATTAAAATTAAACATACCTATTAAAAACACGACCAACTAATAAGGTTCTTCATTGTATGCAAAAATGAATTGGCTTAGTTTGGAAATAAAAAATAATGTAGTCAAAAAATACAAGCTTCTTGTGAAATTAGAAGCTATGGAACCAGCATTTTAAGAAATTACCAAAAAAGTTGTCACCCAAAGTATTATTGACGA
Organism: Homalodisca vitripennis; assembly: GCF_021130785.1. Classification (NCBI taxonomy): domain Eukaryota; kingdom Metazoa; phylum Arthropoda; class Insecta; order Hemiptera; family Cicadellidae; genus Homalodisca; species Homalodisca vitripennis. The sequence goes on from NW_025787627.1 coordinate 845, forward strand.
CATATTTTAGAAGAGACGATACCCAAAAATAAACTAGCTTCAGTTGGGGCCATAGCCTAGCTATCAATAAAGGAGTATTGAGTTTAAATGTATATAAGAAAGAATGAAAACAAGTCTTGAAAATGAAGTTTGATTAATAATTTATTTAAAGAATCAAATTAAACCTGAAAATAAATAAAAATGTATGTCCGCATAAAGTCAAAGCTTTTATGTTAAAAATTTATCCATTCTATCATCTATTTTTTCAGGACGATGAAATATCTCTTTTGAAATAAAGGTTTAAACTTCAAACTTCCGTTGATTCAAAAGACATTGATTCATTAGTAATTGATATTTGAAACACAAACAATTCAAAATTTAACACCTCAAATCAAAAAAGCATTTAATTAGAGTCTGATGTTTACATCATGTCTATACTCTAATCAGCTTAAATTACGTTCAAAAAAACTGAACATTCCCACAACGAAAGTATTAAGAAAAATAAAGACGGGGCATTTACACAAAGTTACAAAAATAAAAATGGTGTTTTATTTAAATATCATGACAAAGGAAATTCAATAGTAATCATTCGAATCCAAGATGATTATTATGGAAGAGAGGTAAAACCAGTTATCAGTTACAGTATAAGGGACTACACTACAAACTTTCAACAAAAAATCCACTTACCACAAAATTTACCCATATCAAACCTTCAGAGTCTATGGAGACAATGTAATAATATGTAATCAATAGTGAAAAAAATAAATATGTATTGGGTACAAGCTTACAAATATCAAAACCCCACATTCTAGCCATCGATTATAACTGTTTACGCGCATCGAAGAAGTTCACAAACCTGGAAAAGAAATCGAGACCTATAGTGTCCTATCAATAAATTCTCGCAACATATTTACATGTCTTAAAATGGTTGCAAAACCAGACTTAAAGAGCTACCGACAATTTCCCTTCATTAGCAATTAAAAAACAGATATTGAATATTTAAATTTAGTAAAAAAATATTGAAATGTGAAGATTGATGAGTACTTAGTATCTTTTGATGTTACTTCTCTATATCCTTAACGTACCTGGATGAACAACGCTACCACACTACGATTCTCTTACATAGGCAAAGAATGGCTTCAGCTCTTATATCATTTATCCAAGTCAAAGAAGTTGAAGAGTTCATAGCTTCTAATTAAATCTATGTATGAATCAAAAATTGTTTTCAATTCAAAAAACTTATTTTATTTTCAAAACTAATGGAACAGCAATGGGAAATCCCTTTGTCATGACTTCGGTTGGCAAAATATTCTTCATGAGTCACTTTGAAATTTTAGTTGAAAAGAATTCTTCTAGCCATACTTTCCAAGAATTTGGATATTTCACGATATTATTTGAACGGATATATTTGCAGGTGTCAACCGACGACAAAAAATGAAAAACCTTATAATAACCTTTATAAATCACCTAAATTCCATTTTACTTCCAGCATTAAATTTACTCCATGAAAATTGAATCCAACAAACTCACTTCCATTTTTAGATATTTTAGTAATTAAAAAACACAATTTCAAAGCGATTAGAATTCGATATATATCGTTTAACCAAACACACACTGATCGTTTTATAACCAAATGACGTCAAACCATCCACCAACAACAAAACGAGCAGTCTTCCATTCATTGATATATAGATTATTAAACTCTCCTTTTTCACAAGAAAAAAATTCAAAAAAGAACTTCAGTATATAAAAGATGTTGCCGTTTTTTTTTTAATGGATAATAAAACAGATTTAGTTCGGAACATATATTTAAAAAAGCAAAAAAGAAACATGACAAAAAGTCAAAGACAACACTTTTACCCATTAAAGACACAAAACACAAATTGGATAAGCACTAAATGGACAAATATATCTAAAGATGTACAAAAAATCATTCAAAAAACATACAAATTTAAAAACATCCTCATATAAAACAACAAGTCAATTGAAGAATAAAATTAAAAAATCCAAAAGATGAAAGGAAGAAGATTATTAATAAATCAGGTATATACCAAATTAAATGTGAATGACTTGTCAACAAAAAGATACATTGGGGACAAAAACAAGAAGAAAAAATTTCATACCACGATATAAAGAACATTGCTCCCCATCATTAAAATTCAACAGAAAAGAAATAAATCTTGCCGGTCGCACACCACTTGCATCAATACCGGACACACTATATTCACAGGGAAAAAACTTAAAAAACTATTAAAACATGTTAAACACTCCAAAAATATTTAAAATGCATGGGAGTCATATTACATAAACTCAATACAAACACAGAAGATCTATTAACATTCAAGAAGATGGACCAATTCAAAATTCAATATTACTAAAACACCGAAAATATTACAAAAAAATAACATTTCAAAATTTATTATAGTATAAATACCAGTAAATAATTTAATTATATTTACACACTACGCCACCCAAGACCAAATTATTATTAAATCACAATATGTTAACTATTATTTAATAAGTCAAATTTACTTCTTGTTAGTTTATTTTGTGATGTGTCAGATGAAGGTATTCTTGGGATATCGAAAGGCCTTCACAATAAAATGATATTAAAAATATTGTGTTTTGTATTTTATGTTATTTAACAGTGACCAATATAAAGCTCCATCTACAGACATAATAAAATTGTATTTTAACCATTAATTGGTCAGAATGATATTTTCAAGTAAAATATTTATCTAGTTTAGTAAATATATGGGGATCTTCTTAGCTATAGGTATATTCAACTATATATTTATTTCAATTAAACTAGAAAAATGAAACAAATTTACCAACACGATAAAGTAACTTTTATTAAACCTAAGTTGAGAAGTTTGATGGTAAATAACACAGAGTTCATTTTACCGGTTGGACTCAGTAAATTGAACTTTCCTATTACTGAGATTCCTTGGTTTACTCTGGTCACTTTAAATATACACAGTAATACTGCTCTTTCTCAGAACAATTTTATTATCAGGATCACAGAAAATTACAACAAGCTGACAGGCTCTACTTAAAACAACAATAGGGAAAAAAGTCATTGCAAGAATAATAAATTAACTTGAAAATCGGAGGTCTAACTCTTTGTACCGACTCGGCCCTGCGGAATTATATATTTTTTTGCTGAATATGGCTTGTGGGCCAGGCATCTTTGGGATCTAACAAAATATATCGGCACCCTTTCATGTTGATTACAATTATTCCTTTACTTTCTTTAATTTTTTAGTTTGATAATATAATATCAAACCAAAGCTTAAATAGATAATTCTGATTATTATAATTTATTTATAATGTTTTTTTGAATTTTTTGGTCTTAGTGAGAAAGGCGGATGTGAGAAAATTATCTCCCTACTTAAAAGTAATTCACGACTTTTCTTGAGTCAGATTTGCGATTGAGTGTGGTGCAAGTGTTGTCATGCCAAAACATAAATTTTTTTTTTTTTTTGAACTTAACATTCACTTGTGTGCTTGTTGTTGTATTGCTCTTCTTAACCTTTTGCAAGGTTTTCACAATACCTTTGCAAAATTTTAATGATTGTACCACATTTTAAGAAATCAAACAAGAGGAACTTCTTTTCCTGTTTACCAAGAAAAACTAGTTGCTACAATTTTTGTGTATCAACAATGTTTTGCATTTACATTTTCCTTGGTTTTTTTTTTTTTTTTTAAGAGAAGTGGGTTATGTGTGCCCAGCTCTATAGATTAGAGAAATTTGGGTTTTGAGAATTCACATGTTTTTATCCAAGTCTCATCTCCTGTAATGATTCGATAGAACAATTCAAGTCACCATTTCTTTAGTTAGTAAGTATCTAAAAATGTCAATGAAAAGCAGAGCCCATTGGTGCCCTCTGCAAAAAAACACCAGAGGAAACATGTCCCTTGGTCCCTATTTTCATGGGTTTCTGTTACGATTTTTTTGTACCCCATCTTACACAAAATTTATGGTAACCCTTACTTCTTCTGTGTAACAACTTTAGTAAAAAAACTCCTTATAAGTTTGAGGGGAAATAATAGTCTAAGTTGAGAGTTTCTGATAATATGTGAAATCGGTGATCTCTAATCTTCTCATCGACTTTATAGACTCTATTTCATCAATGACAATTCTTAAGACTGTCCACGTTAGTTTACGACGTCATGGCACATTAGTTCAGCTATTTTTAAACGCAATGCACCTCTGATGCACTCCACCTTCAGTTAATTAAAATCGTTCCTATAAACTACAACTTCACAGAATTTTTAGCGATACAATCTCATTTGGTTTGTTTGTGGCTTTAGCCAACAAAAAACTGTGATTACCCTATCGCATTTTTACAAACTCGTAGGATTTTCTCAGTTGCGTCACACATTTTTAAACTGCTATTGTAAAAAACAACAAGGAAGCTGACCAGTAAACCTCTCAACTAGCACCAGCTGGATAGCCAACTGAATGGAGAGAAACACACCCTGATGTTAAAGTGGCCTCAATGTATTCCAGAACCACAGCACACAATCTACTCTCTGGATAGCCCCTCGTATTATAATACATCAACAAGAGACATACATATTTCTGTATATACAGACAAAACCATTACTCTATATTTGTGGGATGGGACTCACTCCTTTCTTACATGTCTTTTGACTAATTTGGTTACCTCATTAGTTAATGGTTACCTCTAGGTTAAATGGTCCCAATCAACAAGCTTATACTTACGGACTATAATGGTACTCCGTACTCCCTCCTTGATACTGCTAAAGTGTGGTAGGAATTTTGTCAATCAGAAGGAGACAATCGGAATCTTTCTATGTATACATAAAACAAACACCAAAAAATATACTTCCTCTACATTGTTACAGTTTAAGGACAACTCAAAATAATACTGTTATGGTATCAATTTTAAAAAATGGAAAGAGAGTGTTTTTTGTCGGTTCATAATAATTAGTTTTTTATTTTTTAATGGAGTGAGTGGACAACATTTCATAGCCAAGTTACTGCTTCGCCGAATCTTCTTACCTAACTTATTGATGATGATAATACTTGAACTTGAAATATATTACATGGATGGCAACTATAGCTTGTTAAAATAACAATAATGTCTTGTTATGTTCGTAGAATAAATTTACTGATTATTATTGAAACTGTCTCTTTACAATGTGTAATTAATAAAACTTTCTTTACTTCATTACAAGGGTCAGTCTATTTAGGTAATTTTTTATTTCGACTGAACGATCAGTTGATTCATTATGATTAGAAAATGTGTTAACAAATTTTCACAAACCTAGTCTTAATCCTAGCAGGGTGGGAAGGGGTTATATCTAAGGAGAGTTTTCTCAATCCTCAAAGTGTTAATTGGGCTGATGTTCTTTATGATTTTCAGAATTTCATAGAAAGTCCTAATTGAAATTCTAGTATCCCTCATGGACAAAAATGTTTTTCCAGGAATTTTCTTCATTAATAGTTGCTAACCAAACACGACCACCTCAACTCAAACCCCAAAAAAAATGAAATAAATATATGTAAAAAATGTATAAAATAATAATGTAAAGAAATGATATAAAGAAAATATGTATGAGCACTTATGCAAATATAATGCGGGCCTTATGTAAACATAGTAACTGCTGTTAATTTATGACGGAAGTTCAAAACAGTTATAAGAGGATAGTAAGTACTAAAACACATAGGTACCTGTAGAATCAGTCTTGATAACCAGTTATTAAACAACTAAAAGGTTTCAAAGATAGGATGACCATTTGAATGCATTTATGCAAAATATTTATTTAGACTACTCTAACAACATTGGACTGTTCCCTATTCTGAAAAGAAATAAATCCTAAATATTTACATATTCACAGAAGCTAAATTTAAGAGGGTTTAGAATCGCCACAACAACAAAGCTGTTTTCTTGTAAGTAACTCGTATTTTAATAAATTGCTTAAGGTTTCAAAAATATAGATTTGTACAAAATCCTATAAGTGATTTGCCATAAATTAAAATAGAGAACAATACACATGCAACAGGAGTAACCTATACATTTTAAATGAATTAAAATAGAAAAAATGGCACAAAGGTAGGTTTAGATTGTATTTTCTTGAATAAACTTCGTTATCAAGTACAATGAAAATGTTGTAAATTTTGACCATTTATGTAAAAGTTTTTATTTTAAACAAAAAACATGAAATGAAAAATGAGAGGGTCAAGCATATTTCAGCTAAAACATATGTTTTTGATATCTCTAAAGGATTACAAGAAGGGCAGCAAGATAATTCTAAGTTTTATAAATGATGTTTAAACTCCAGATTATTTAAGCATCTTTATCAAATTTTAATATCTACCACATAAGGCTTTAGAATAAGAACATATTTATCCTCATCATCTAATTAAAAGATAACTTAAGATTTCAGAAATTACTAGTCATCTATTACTAATAGGACAATTATCATGACTAGTTAAGGTCAGTATAAAAATCTCAAAGTTCAGTCAATATTTGTCACCTGGATATTGGTGGGTGCCCTCTCATACAGCATGTAATCAACCTTTGACTTCGTCTACTGAATAAGACTGGAACTACCTAAACTATACAACAAATTACTGTTTACTGTAACACTGAGATTACTTATTTAATAAACTTTACTTCTACACAAAGCTTAAGATAAAATAATAAAGAAATGCAAACACTATGAGATAACCAATGTAAACAGCAGTGTTTGTAACCGAAGTGAGTGTAAAAAAACTAAACATCAAAACTGTACAATTTTTAATTATTGGAACAAATAAAGCATTGTTTATAATATTTCCTTTTTCAATACATGTACATGGAATATTTTGCCTATGTGGTTTAATTTTTTTGTGATTTCAAATTAGTACATTATTTACATTCCCCAAAAATAAAAATAAAAATTTCATCTTAAAGCATAATCTTTGTAAAATACAAAAATATTTTAAGAGAGGAAATATAAAGGTCAAAAAGTTATTAAATATATTGTTGGTGCCAAATCATGAGTTTGTATAGCAAAAAAACTATAAAAAATTTTCACCTTTATAAATAAAAACCCTAGTTTTTGAAAAATAATAACATTTTGACAAGTTGGTAGTAATGGATCAACTCGTCGTAATATCTAACTCGTTCAAATAACTAATTAAAAAACACATTTAGTTATAAAAAAAAAACAGTACTTACCTGAGCAATTATTACTTCCAATTTCAATGTCTTCATAATTTTAGTGTGACGATCAGGTAGTCAAGTAGAAAGTAAGAAGGAAACAAAAAATTGAGATGCTGAAAGAACCACTATTGACCTTGCCAAGCAAGTACTGAAAGTTTCACTGTGCGCATGCCCATTGCACGACTATCCCCTTACCTTATTAAACCTGAATAGGGAATTTAGCGGGAATAAAGGGAATAATTTGCTATTGAGAAAGTACTGATGCCTTCTGGCCATTCAGTGTCGGGGATTCGGGAGGTTGCCTTACAAAACAATGCTGGACACATAAAAAACAAAAAGATTTCTTGAGATAGAAACCTAAATTCAAGTTCAGAACCATGATAGTGCTCCAATCTCGGTTATGCATCGATTGATTATAAACACAAGGATAAACTTACACTTTTATCCATCTATAAAATATGTGTCAGACTTGCCATCATGCCACAGGGACTGATTTGAGTATCTCCCCACACGTCGATGATTTATGTTTCCATGATAATGTGATAGACAAAACAATATCCCAAAATATTATCGCAGAAGATTGTGTTATCAAGACTATTAAACCATATCAATTACTAACAACCTTCTTCCCCAACGAACGGACATGGCTTGTATGGGAGGTAAATCTACATCAACTGGACTGACAATGCATTGTCGAATATATTTAATAAAAGCAATAAGGACAACAGGATGATACAACAACTTGCTATTTTTCTTGGGATTTTACAAAAGCTTTTGACTGCTTAAGCCGATGACATGCTAGTGGAAAAAGTTGAAGCGCTCGGGGAGTGGTAAGGGAAAAACGGTTTACGAGCTTAACCTAACGGACCAGAATGCAAATGGTAGAAAGAATATAAGAAGCACAAACCACCAAGGAGTGACAACAAATAACTACCTCGACACCACTGCCAGTACAGTAGAGGAGTCCCACAAGGCTCAGTTTTGGAGGCCCCATTACTGTATAATAATTTTTGTTAGTGACTTCCCTGATCTACCTCAGAGAATACAGCTCTATAGCTATTGTCTATGCTGACGATATAGTTACTCATGTTACAAAAACAAAAAGCCCACCAGACTGGGAATATAGGGACAGACTCATATATAGCTATTTAATATGGCAATAGAATATTGTCAAGCCAACGATCTAGTACTGAACAGCAACTTAAAACTCAGCAACCTAATACCATTGGACGAAGCAAAGGGAGAAGTTTTGGAACTTTACCAAGAGGCTGAAAGAATGCAAAATGTAAAGTAACCATCTTATTGTGGAGGACTAGGTCAATAGATGAAACTCTTCTCCTGGACATGACCAAATTAGTCCAGCTATGTGGAAAACTCAGAGTACATCATTGTATGTGCTAAGGAAGATTAAAAACAAGTTGGTAGGTTCCAGAAATAATTAAAATGTGCATACTACGCTCTCTTTGAAAGCCCACCTGAGATATGGTATAGCCATCTGGAGCAGCTCCTCGAAATACTAACACTAACAGGATCATGGTTGCTGCAAAAGAAAGCAATCCGCATAATGTCCAGGATTAGGGGACCAATAGATTCATGCAGGGAAGCTTTTAAAAAACTTCAATATTCTAAACAAACAGTTGCCCTATTCCTATTAGAAAGTAACTGTCCATACCAGTCAACAAATATCATAACCAAGAAGTATGGAGATGTACATTCAACACAACACAAGAGCAGCAAACAATTACTCACTTTCCCTCTCATAGATTGCGACTCTATTTGAGAAGCAATCCTACTTATACGGGCCGCCAAATTCCTGAACATTACTACCGCCTGAAGTTTAAATAATCATACTGCAGGACGAAACAGCAATTTCAGAAACGGGGAAATAGAAAACCCAGATTGGCTCCAAGACACGTCCCTTATACTCAATGAAGAATTTCTTTAACTGGAGAATGATACCGTATTTACACTTACACAAAACCATCGTAAGCTTTTATTAGATTGTAAACTTTATGACCACCATTCTAATCTTGAAGATTATGAATAAAGGAATTTTGTCTATTGTCTATTAAAACCATCTTATCTGATTGATAACGTTTAGTGATGGCTTTTGAAACACAATTTTTATGTTCCCTTACTTTCTTAGCACTACCAGATCATCTTTTACCCCCCCCCCCCCCCCCCCCCCCCCCCCCCCCCCCCCCACCCACACACCCCCCCCCCCCCCCCCCCCCCCCCCCCCCCCCCCACCAACACCACACACACACCCCCCCCCCCCACACACACACAAAAAAAACCCCCCCCCCACACAAAAAAAACAAACAAAACCCCCCCCCCCCCCCCCCAAGAAAAAAAAAAAATTGACAAAAAAATACTACCAATATGAAAAAGTTAATTTAACAAAAGAAATTGAAGTTTTACATTAATAACTATTCATAATTACCCAATAAGGACTTAATAAATATCAGTAGGTAGCAATTTGTTGTACATGTAAAAGTTTTAGTGTATTACAATAACACTAAAAATTACATGAAACGGGAAAATTCAAACTCTTAGGGGTAGTTGACCTATCCACTAAAAGATCAGTTTTTTTTATCACGGAATGCCTCACGGCCAAATTACTGTGAGCCAATTTGATGAAGCACATAAATATTGTTAAATTCACTTAACCATAACTTTCTACCACCTTGCTAGAAAAGTAGTTTCCACTTTTAATGTTACTGTACAACTTTGTTATTTATTATTGTCACCCCCTTAAACATTTGTTTTTGTTTCACATGGAATAAGTGCAAGTAGGTTAATAATGCCCTATCATGAATTGTGTGGATTAAAAAGAAAAAATTTTGAAATTAATGCATACAATAATTTTGATTGAAACGTTCTAGAAACCTAATATTGTAGGCTAATTAAAACAGACAACAAAAAAATCAAGATTAAACTACATGCACTGTGGTAGTTGAGTAATTTGACGCCCTTTGTCTTATGGTTATCCATTAGACAGTGATGGCAATACTAAAATGGGAAGGTTTTGTAAGATGCATTGTTGTACTAAAGCTATCCTGACTACAAAGCACTTAACATAAGCAGACAAACATTAAAAAACATATATAAAAAAGAAGCAAAGTACACAAATAAAAAAAAAAAAATAGCCTAACCACAAAATGACATTTCCATTTTCAATTGTAAAAGGTGCTGTAGTGTGTTTGTGGTTTCCACCCCTTACCACAATATTACTTTTGTTCAGGAGGAAAAGCAAAATATATTAACAATGTTGAAAATTTATGATTTGTAACTTTTATAGTTGTCTCTTCACTGATACCCACTAATACAAGTTACTTGTATCCCCCACACCCCTTGTATCATGTCGTTTTTGCAAAGGGGGTTTTTCCTTGAAACCCACACCAAAGTATCTTGGGGGTATGGAAATGGTTTTTTTTTTTATAATAGATATTGAAACAATATGTAGGCTAACTTATAAACAAAATTTAAAAAGTTGGGTAATTAAAAAAAAAAAAAAATGGGAGATTGTGATGCTCTTCTGAACAGGGGAGCCAGGGGCGATGAAATGATACATTGCACAAATACTGTAACACTATTGGGCATAATATCAGACTCTGGCTTGGATTGTTTAAAATTAGATCATCAGGAAATAGGATAGTTCCCCAGAACGTAGGAATCAACTATCAGGGCAATTATGTGATCTGAGTCTTGATGTTTTGATACTATCTAGAGGGAAAGTTTTTCTTATTTTAAGTCAGAAGTTTAGAAAGAAACCCAACATTGATGACTAGAAGCATATCTGATAGTTACATCTGGTTTTAATATCTAAAAAAAAGTAATAATGTATGAAAAATAAATCTTACTTAGGCTATATGTATTTATAAAATGTTACATAGCAAAACAGTGGTGTAACATTCAGTTACCTTTTTAAACTATTTTGAAGGATAAATGTTGGGTGGGTCTGAATGTATATCATCGATAACCTAATATTTCGCCATCGGGTAGGGTATACGATAAGTGGACCCGTGTTTTTTATATCGATAATTGGCAAAAACAATATTACTTAATCATAACCATCGATATAACCCCAATCGGATACTATTAATTATTTTTAACGGATTAATTAAATAATCTATTATCAATAGCTGTTAAACACTCTCAAATTAATACTTATTGTAATATTTCAATTTTATATAAGTAACATTTGAATTATTAAAAATGACAGTCAATTTTAGAAAACTACACGCACATTGCTTTGAAAGATGCTGACATGTTTTTTCATGACTTCAACATGTTGAACTCATGGCCGGAAAAAACCCATTATGTGAAATTTGTAGGGAAAGAAACAACTGTAAACTGTGACGAGGAGCAAATTATTGCGGAGTCGTTCTTCAGTTTCTCCTAATTTTGGTTATAATAATTTGTCTTGATCACTCTGTGAATATTAGATATCGAAGGGATAGGGTACGGATTAAGCGGACCCGGTGTTTTGTATCGAAGAATGTAATCATCAATTACCTAATATTCGCATACTCAAATCCTAGGACTATCAAATCGATATAAAGTATCTATAGTCCTCAATATAACAATCATATGTTTTAAATTAAAAATATGGATTTAATATTTACAGTGATGAAACCAAATTATTATAAGCAAAATTAAGGGAAAACTGTGAAGAACGGACCAATTATTTGCTCCTCTCTCAGTTACAATTGTTTCTTTCCCAACATAAGATTTCACATAATGGATTTTTTCGGTACGAGTCCATGTTTTGATGAAAGCCAACTTAAAACATGTCTTATCATCTTTCAAAGCAATGTCGTGTAGTTTTCTAAAACTGAATCCTGCCATTTTTAATAATCAAATGTTACTTATTATATGTAAAAATTGACAAATATTACCTTATGTGTATTTATTTGAAAGTGTTTTTACAGCTGTTGTTGATATAGATTATTTGTTCAAAAATAATTAATCAGTAACTTATCGATTGATTATTATATCGGTGGTTATGATTAACACATTCAGCACCCATGTGTATCATAAATGATACAAACCAGCACTAACGTTGAGGGCCGAATGTGTATCCATTTATTGATACACAAATGCCTGTTTAGGCCAGGGCGGTCCGAAGTTAAAATTTTCATTTTTACCTGTTACAGGGGCCAAGTGCGATTTAAGAATCAATAGTGCTTTTAGTAAACACAGTACTATAATTCCTTTTTTGAATGAAATCAGAATGAAACAGTATTGGCACGTACATTAATTTTTTCCGATGTCTGTTGCAAAAATGATACACGTTTGGCCCACGACTGTGACAATCAATTAAATTTTGTTGGTAGGGGCCATGTGTTATCAATTTTGCAACACTTGATAATTTTTGTATATATTGTACTTGGAATTTGATACGGAATATCATCCAAGTGTGCGACAGTGATTATAGTGGACACTCGAAAACCACGATTCAGTCGATAAAAGTATCTATTGTCCTCAATAACAATCATATGTTTTAAAAATTAAAAAAATGGATTTAATATTTTTCAGTGATGAAACAAATTATTATAACAAAATTAGGAAAAATGAAGACGAAACCCTATTTTTCCCTCTCTCAGTTACAATTGTTTTTTTTCCCACAAATTTCACATAATGGATTTTTTGGGACGAGTCCATGTTGAAGCCCCCTTTTAAAAAATGTCTTTTCATCTTTCAAAAACAATGTCGTGTAGTTTTCTAAAACTGAATCCTGCCATTTTTTAAAAAATCAAATGTTACTTAAAATGTAAAATTGAAATATTACCTTATGTGTATTATTTGAAAGTGTTTACAGGGTGTTGATATAGAAATTTTTTGTTCAAAAT
>NW_025787628.1:0-2500 GCF_021130785.1 Homalodisca vitripennis
AAGGACATTGACAGTTCCAGTGCAAGTTCGTTATCTGTATTATCAGATAAGATAGCGGCAAGTGTTGGGGATTGCGTAATGGGGCAGTCACATGAGATATCGGTACCGGTCATTGACCCTACGGGCGAGATATCATTGAAACAGTTGTTTAATGAAATTTTAAACTTAAGAAGTGAAATAAGACAATCTAATTTGGAGATAACTAATTCATTGAACACGTATGGCGAGTGGATAGTCGAAAACGGTAAGAAAATGGAGGAACTGAGCAAAGCAGTATTAAAAAACGGCTGCAGATATCGAAGATTTGCGACAAGAAAATATTAATTTACGTAAATCCAACGCTGATTTAACTGTTAAAGTTGACACATTGGAGCAGGCTACTAGGGAAAACGTTGTCGAGATCTTATGGAGTGCCATTTAATGCAACAGAAAAAATTTGTTCGATTATTGTTTAGCAAGATTTCACAAGGTGAATTGGTTTTGATTTCAATAGAGTACACATGATAGTACAACTGTTATCGTTTTCGGGGCCTGGCTTGTGTCAGGACGCTCGGGGGCTAATCATTGGTAAAAATTTGTCCGTAAAGATGGTTATGGAGGCTTTTCTAGAGAAGAGACGACAGGAGAGGGGAAACGTTAGGTTTCCGGGACCTGGTGTTAACATGGCAGGCGAGGCCACACAGGGTGTACAGTGACACGAGAGTATTACAAAGGCAATAGAGGACTGTTGCTGAATGCGGCGCCGCCGCGCGTTCAAGGTGGAAGGGCAGATATAACATTTACCACTTTACTGTGGGTTAAGAATCGGGCGAATATTTAGGCGGAAGAATCAAGGGGAGCGTTATGTAATCATTCAACTGTGAAGCTGACCTTCAAAGACTCATTTGACTTTTATTCAGTCATGCTGAACTAACACTGTTGTATTGGTATGTTTAGTTTTAAGTTTGCACTCGAAAATGCTATTTTTTATGTTATACCTCTCAACCGTCACACTATCTGTATATTTGTTTATTTATTGTTTTTAGTTCTGGGGGGTGTGTTATTTATATGGAAACGTTATATTATTTATGGTTGTGGTTATCTTTCCTTCACTGATGATGGAAACAAATGATGAAATTTTATGTGAATGAAAGCGAATGAATTATTTAAATGGAAACTGTATAAAAGTTATTTTCGTACGTCTAAAACAAAACGCTTAAGCTTTAAAACGCCACTATATCAATGTTGAAAGTTTGAGAGTCACACAGAGGAAATCTTTCCTTCAGTTATTCATATGACAAACATGTTTGATATTATTAAGTAGCAACAGAAACCATTTTTAGATCCAGTTATTCAATCAGCACCTTATATGATCGATGGTCATATAACCCCTCACCTTCTACCACATATTATAATATGATACAGGTCATGACAGACACTTAAACACAGAGATATAGGAATGGTGATGAAAGAAGAGGACGCGATAACGGGACAAGAAACATCAAAAGGGGACAAACGGTCGTAGAAAGGAAATTAGGATCGCTGACGGGCCGATAGATAAGAGGAAGCGGAAAGAAAGCGAGTCGGACGGGAGGACGAGAGGAGGAGGCAGGAGCATATGAGAACTAGGGAAAGAGGTGAGGAGGAGACTCTAGTAAAAAGCGAAGGCAGGTAGAAGGACGACAAAGAGGTAAAAGTAGGAAAGGAAGGAAGATACAAGCAGGAAAGGAAAGGAAAAGCACTAAGGGAAGAGAAGGAGGTGAGGGAAGGAAACAGATCACCCAGAATGCACTAAGGAACAAAAAACAAACACGCCAGGAAAAGAAAGGAAAAGAGAGGAAAGGGAAGGAACCAGGAAAGAAGGGAAAAAGAAGGAGGTGGCATAGCTTGCATAGCTGCTGTACCTTAGACAGTAATCCTGTAGTTTATAGAATAATAGCCCTCCTATCCGAACGTTAGATTAGGATATATAGTTAAGAATAGTAGAGTATTATATTGTGGTTAGATAAGTTACGTGTTGTCATGGACAATTGTTGTATATGTGTGCAGTAATATCCGCACCCCACAAAAGGCATCTGGAATTGCGAGACGAGCTTGCTGTTTGTATTACTGTAGCTGAATTTTATTGCCCCACGACATGATAATTTATTGATGTTGGTGAGAGGGATTTTAATACTGATCGTCAGCTCTAATTCAGAATAATTTTTGCGCTGATTAGAATCGCAATTATTGAATAATGGTTGATAAGACTCATTACTATAATTTAAATATTTTACCCACTGAATGCAACCTACCATTGTACCCTAATAGCGATAACCACTATTGGACTTAATTATAGTGAATGATGTAAATAAGGTAACAAAATGCCGTCGGCATGGTATATGTAAAGCAAGGTCCCAGTGGGCCTGTGCTGTAGTCAGGGATTTCCTACCATGATTTATAATTTATATGTTAGAATTATAAATTTATAAGAATTAAGTTAAATGTAAAATTAAGAACGGGAGATTAGGTTATAAGAGAT
>NW_025787628.1:7500-12662 GCF_021130785.1 Homalodisca vitripennis
AGTAATACAATGTAGTATCGATCTGAATAAAATGAGCTATAAATACTAAATTTTTCATGGAAATGAAGAATGTTACTCGACAACTGTATCTATAACCACGAATCTGTGATAATGTCCTAAATGGGTTATTAGATCTAGTTTTTACGCGTATTTAGCACATTGAAAGGCAATGTGACAGCTTTAGCAGTTTACTTACTCGTGAGTTTGTCAAACGCGTTTTCTGTAAAGCAAGACATTAGGTCAATCATCCGATGTAGGATTTACTCGTTTCACCAAGTTAACTTAGGTTACGTAAAGGCAATTTATAAGACGTACATGAACAGAAACAGTTCTTGCCTGTTCCTTGATCTGATACCAATTGAATACTTTACTAATTCTTATGAAAATTAATACAAAACATGTGGTGTACGATGAACTTCAACGAAAAAACAAGCTAATAAAATTTACTACCTGAACAAATTATTTAAAATAAGCAAACTTTGGCTTGACTATTATACTGTATTAACACTTTATTATGCACACATATTTCGTGCATGATCACTGGTAAATATTTTAACTATTTTCTAGTAGTCTTATAGTTTTTATATTTAAATCACGTTAAATAATATTTCTGTTTATTAACCATAAGTCCTAGCACAATACGCAAGCGGTAAGTCGCAGGTGAGCATTTTGGAACTGATAACGGTTCCTACTAAGAGGGGCTGTTGAAACAAGAGTTCTGAGACAACTCACGATACTGGCCTAGCGGGCATGCTGTACAGAAGGAAAAAAAGAGGATTTATTAATGAATTGCAGAAACTTATTTCTCTTTTATGCATCAGCTCTTAGGCTGTGCTGGCTTGTTTTTTGATAACTGTAGCTATTATTCCTATCATGATTGAACCTACCGGGATTTTAACCCGTGATCTCTCAGAGAGCCGTGAATTGCCGCCTTGCTTAAGGAGACCATCCCACAAGCTGAGAAAAGGGTAAAAAGAAAAAGAGAGCGAGGATTAAAGTTTAAATTAAATAAATTTCATTATTTCTATAACTAATAGGAACGTGTGAACATTTTTTTACAAATTTACTGAATAAGTATTGAATTCGTAAAATAATACATATACTCCTAAAAAATCAGGTCGCAAGCAATATATAGGCATGTTTAAATCTGGATTACCTTTAAGTTAAATGGATTTCCAATTGATAACACAGATTATATTATAGTACAGTAACATTTTTCTCAGATACAATATATACAAACAAAACACAATTTCTACACTATGTTTACGTAGCAAAATATATGCTCATTTCTATAACGTTCAAATTACTACAAAACTTCAAAATTTTCAATTGTTCAAACTTACTTCTTTGCCCTTTTTTTAAAAAATGTTCCATTAATTTTTAACAATACCATGCATGTTATAAAACATGACAAATACAATTTAAAATATCG
Organism: Homalodisca vitripennis; assembly: GCF_021130785.1. NCBI lineage: Eukaryota > Metazoa > Arthropoda > Insecta > Hemiptera > Cicadellidae > Homalodisca > Homalodisca vitripennis. The sequence continues at coordinate 8,933 of NW_025787628.1, forward strand.
ATAGAAAATAAAGTCGTCGATAAGACAATTCTGTAGAAACGCAACCTTTCAATTTCTGTTCACCGGTAACTTCCAGCTTATTTTATTCATACATGAAAAACTTTCTATTCAACTTGATTGCAGTTCCTTCGCTGTATTTTATTGTTTATATAGAAATGAAACATCATTTGCAAATCCAGTATATATGTTAGGTCATTTTAGAGATATCTTGCCGACAGACAGACAGAAATAAAATTTTCAGCCCCTTAAATTGTGGGCTTAGCCAGCGAATAGGAGGAGTTTATAATTATTTCTTTTGAATCTTAAAATTTTTATGTTAGAATGTTTAGAATTTATAATAATATATAGATTCAACAATTTGATAAATAAATTACTTCAAAGACTGCCGAGATTCTAACGTCAATTACGTTTATATCTAATTCAAATTTTCCTATTTACACTAAGGTAACTTGTTCGATTTTACAATTTCTACAAACAATAACCACTTGATATGTAATAAATAACCATTCGGATGATTGTGGAAATGTATTAAAACATTACATTGTGAATGTTAAGGTTACTCCAGTTTACCTTCTCCCTAGTGCAGTGTCTTAAATGTGATGCTGTTACAAACTAAACTGAAATCTCGAGTCATATCATTATGAAGAGATAAAATAAGTCGGCAATGAAAAAACTTAAAAACATTCTGCATTCATTTCTACATCATAGACAGCTAGACTACAAAATATAGTGTAATATACGTCAAGAGGTATGCTAAATGTTTCATAAGATGCAAAATTGAGTGCACTACGATTGTTTTAGACACGATCTTAAAAGCACGCTGGAACATTCGAGTTTTCATCACATAACTTATTAAAAACTATCGTGTGAAAGGTTGATTCAATGTGAATGTTGAGTTTGTTCCAATTGATGTATTAAAATCTAACTATTGGTACAAAAGTAATACTATAATTATATAAGAAATTAAACCAATTTCATTTATATTTTAACAATTTTGCATTGTATTCGAGCGTGATTCGCATCATGACAAAATTAACATTAAAATTGTATTACAACAACGTAATTACAACATGTACTAATTATGTATAATTTATCTTCAAAATTCAGTATATGTTTTGGCCAAACCACAAATGACAGGAGCTTAATATGAATTAATAGGATTACTATTGGAAGAAAGAAAATGTTTGCTCCCATTTAATCCATCGTTAGTTGAACCAAAGGAATTAACGTTATTATTTAAATGTGGGGATTTTTTTCTCACGTTATATTATTATTATATCCAATTGGCTTTAATCAAAACACACCAGTTATCATAACATATCCCTGTTATCAATTACGTTTTGATATAAAGTACCATTAACATGGAATTTATGCAATGAATATGAATGTTATTTAAAGTGGGCTACACAAATTCTAAACAATTTTTTCAACTGGAAATAAAGTAATTTACAAAGTTTTATTTTTCAAATCCTTATGCTAAAATCTAATCGCTTGCATGCATGAATATTGTGAGACTTTTACCTCCACTGTAAGATTTATTACATTTTTTTACAAATCTTAACATCGTTTTACGATACGAGCCAGATTGTCAAGCTGTTGCATGTGATTGCGTCATGAAATCTCAATGTCTACTATAACACAAAATCTACGTCATGACATTGTAACAATCAAATATTAGTGCATTTTCATCTGTAACACTACAACATATCCAGGTTGAATGGTAGTACTTTTCTTGACCTAATTGACATACATGTGGACCTAAAATTGCAGGACAACTCTATTTTTATCACCGGTGGAGGCCTCTTTCCATTTTTATGTTCATTCTAGTAAGTTTCTCGTTGTAAACGTTTTAAATTTACTTATCGAGAAAATAATTTAAAGAATGTACCGCAAAGTAGTTTTGCTCTTCTTTCAGCCTGTTTGGTACCGGACGTTATGTAAACATTTTTTTCGCAATAAAACATTGATATTTCGATACATGTTCTTGAATACATAATAATTTAGCCAGTATAAAGTATCGGAAAATATTGAGGAACGGTAAGTAGATTTTTGGCTAATTTGCGTTATACTCATATAGTAACTGTATACAGTTTTTTAATCATGATAATCATCAGTACAACATAGAATCATATTGTAACACAGATTTACGCATAATATGTTTGATATGTTCAGTTTAAATATCATTGTCCTAGGCATAAATTCCCGAAATATTCCCATAAAAAGTAACAATTATTACAAATAAATATCACACATGTTGGTTAGGTAAAAAGGACATTTCTCACATGAGCAAAGCAACTGATCGGTAGTGAAAGTTACTCCTTACGAGTTTCCTCCCCCAATACATCATGCTTCAATCAACAGTTGTACAGTGCTAAGAGTATTTTTTCGTGACTACAGCACTCCTAGTATCCTGATTTAAAAATAATATTAACAGTCTTCCTCAACTATCGATAGATTTCTGTTGACAATAGAAAGCTAAAACCCGAGAATATGTTACTACTCTTTTTATTTTTTTACTCTTAATAATTTGCATTATTATATTACTTACTGCTTAATAAACAGAATGTATAGTAATAGGTTTAATTTATTCTTTAAAAACAGAAAAGTGTGTGTGTGTGTTGTGTGTGTGTGTGTGTGTGTGTGTGTGTGTGTACGTGTGTTTTTAGTCATTACCTCTTTTTTGGTCACTAAAATTGATTTATGGTTACACTTTCTGGTTACTAATTTGAAACAATCCTTACACATGCATCCATTGTAAAGCAAATATGTCTGAAAGTCTTTTATGCCTATTAATAAACAATGTGCGCGAAAAGTTGTTCCCCAATTTATGGACATCATCAGTAGATGACTATAAGAACCACGGACACAGTCGTGGTAAATTAGTCCCCATAAAAATTCAAGACCGCTCAACTGTCATCCATCTAAGGGACAGTACATTGTGATACTCCTGGATTTTATTTATATAAAAGCTGTACATTTTGGATATTACCATTAATATTGTACAACCTCAGTCAATTGTTTTTAGTACAGTTGGTTCTGAATAAAATTGAGTGTTATAACCCCGTTTTAAACAACCTTTCAACTTGTTTCTAAGATACACTCTCAGAATTGGAATTGTATTAAAAGAAATAACAAACATTATAATTCCAACAGGGGAGTCACGAGTAAAGTTTGCCCCTATTCAAGTGCTGGTGACGCACCGCAACACATTGTTAATCCCGCAAAGTTCTGCAGTTGTTACTGTGCTCGTGTTGCATTGGATTTGTTCTAGTTACGGCAACTCTTGTGAGTCTTTATGGCACTGCAAAGGAAAACAAACAGCAGCTTGTAACACAAAACATTTCCCTATTTATTATGGCAAGACCATAACACAGAATATTCTTAAGAACATTTAAAATACATTTTAATCATTCAAAAATGTTTCAGCAATGTATTTTCTTTCGCTTCCAGCGTAGAAAAATAATTTGATGATTTTTGTGTCCAGTTAACTTTATGTTTTATATTTTCGTTCTAAAAAGTAGGATGAATACCATTTTAGTTGTTCAGTATTTCTACAACACGTAACTACGGTTAATTTGTATGGAATTTGGTTTTATCCTTATTAAAAAATACGCATAAACATAATAATTTTCTAAATTGAAAGCAAAATTTATTATTTTTCTGTAACATTTTTACAATTTTTTTATTCTACAATTTTTTTTATTACGCGTACATTACATGTGTACATAGT